>NW_010186163.1:0-24246 GCF_000695765.1 Mesitornis unicolor
ACAAACTGGAACACAGGAGGTTCCACTGAACACAGGAGGTGTTCCTGCTCCAGCAGGGGGATTGGACTGGATGAGCTTTTGAGGTCTCTTCCAATCCCTAACGTTCTGTGATTCTGTGATTCTGTGTTTCCAGTATTTGAATGAATCCATAATATACATATTGATTTTCATAGCTATCCTTTTTCAAAGTTAAAAAGTGAGAAAGAAACTGGAAAAATGAATGTAGCAATAATTGAATCATTATGTCTGAGATTGTACTGAGGGTGGCATGTTGAAATTAATTCATCCAGATGGCATCAGAACTCAGAGTCCAGAATAATTTATCTAATGCATGTTAAGAACTAGTGTAATAGTTTAAAATAGAGGTCTGGATAAAAATGGCTTGATATATTTTGGAGCAGCTACAGTTCCTCTTGACTTTGTGTAATAGATAAGTTCAGACACTCCACTTCTGAAAATGTGGTCCCTGAGAATTTTTTAATGGGCTCCACCACAGAGTCCTTTCCGTATGACAAATAGGGCTGCAAGACCTCAGCTCGTTTGCAGAAAAGCCGCAGATGAAAAACACTGACAGCCACTGCCCAAAAAAGAACACGCCGTATAATTTACTGCGGGTCACCCATTTTGACTGTGGTAAAGTTATATCCAAAGCTGTCACCTTCATAGATTGAGTCACCTCTTGTGAGAGGAAAGGTTATGAAATAAATAAACATATCTTACAACTTACAATACATCTTCAAATCTTTAGACAAACAGTACCAAGTATTTCTGACTGCTATTTGCAGATACCAAAAAGTATGAGACAAAACATTTCTGTGAAAGTTTGCAGGGAAAATAAATCAGTATTTTGGAAAAAAAGGCTTTGCATCTTCTTTCTGGGATGGAGTAACTTTGATCTTTAAACACTTACAAATGAATCCAAATAGAGTTTGGGGCTTTCTGAAGTTTGCATAAGTGATTTGCATTTTAAAAGAGCTTGCAGTAAACACCAGTTAAGAACCCAAAAGTCTTCTAAAAGGATGATTAATTTGAGAAATCCTTTGTTAGTAATTAGTGGGGCTGACTCCTGGGTGAAATTGCATAAGGGGGGGGAATTCCTGTATCATCAGGCACTGGATTCTGGACTTCAAAATAAATTTCTTTTTTAAAATCACAATTAAGTATGTTGACGGAACATCAGCATTCACATCTGGGTTAGCAGAAATGTAAAGAACCATATGATGTTCAGCAGCATTGAAAAACAGTTTGTTTTTCTAGGAGCTCTGCAGAGTCACATGAATTGATAAACAGCAGATTTTTTTATCCCATCAACTTACTATGAATCAAAGTTCTTAAACACTATGAAACAAGACCAAAACCTCTGTTCCTCTCTGAGATCAGCATCTAAATGTTAAGTAAAGGAACATCAAATAGGTAGACACTGCTTGACTACATGAAGTGGCATTTCTATAGAACAGAGTGGTTTTTAAAAAACATAAATAAAGACAAAAAAGCTGACCACCATTAGTACTACAAGGCTCGTTCTGCTGTCCTTTGTGCCCGAAGCAGTATCAGCCCTTTCCACACGGTGAGAACTGCTGTAGCTTGAGTCACTAAACTGTGTAGATGAGGTGAGCCTGCTGAGCATCACCTAGACCACTTCCCTCATTCAAAGCACTTCCAGTTGCAGAGGGTTGCTCAAGGCCTTTTCTGGTCAACTTATGGATATCTGCAAGGATGGAGATTTCACAGACTCACTGGGCAACCTGTGGCAGTGCTTGGCCACTTACACTGGTGTGGCAAAAATATAATCCTTACATCTGAGAAATTTTTTGTGTTGCAACTTGTCGGTGTTGCCTCTGAGGGAATCTGAGGAGTGTCTGGCTCTGTCTTCACTAACCTCTCCATCAGGTAGTTGAAGACTGATGACAGATCTGCTGCCGAAGCCTTCTCTCCAGGATGAACTTCTCTCAGCCTCTCCCCACACGTGCCCTAGTCATCAGGGTGGCATTTCAGAGCCCTGAGTGCACCAGCTCCTGCAGCTTCCTTCTTGAAGGAAGCAGGGACCTCCACATGTTACCTGAAAGCTGTGTTTAAGCTCGGGCCCTCAGCCCTTGCCTGAGAAATGCTGCACATATATATTTGTTAAGAAAATGGATCAGGATCATGGCAAAAGCAGACTGGGTCTCATGTCTCACCTCTTCCTTTATCAAACTGCCTGAGGTATCAGCACAAGAGGTTAACCTCTTTGCTTCAGTTGACATGAATCATTATGACATCTCTAAAATCACTTTTGTGGTATTTATTATTATTTCAGCTGAGATTCTGATCCATCTTCTGTTTTCCACTGGGGTAAATACTCCAGCCCAAACTGTGTCACATGAAAATGGAGGGAAAAAAAATCATAGACTCATAGAATTGGTGTGATTGGAAAAGACCTCTGAGATCATGAAGTCCAGCTGTTACCTAACTCTACCATGCCTACTTCTAAGCTATGTCACTAAGAACCATATCTAGATGGCTTTTAAATAGATCCAAGGGTGGTGGTTCAACCACTTCCCTGGGCAGCCTGTTCCAGTCTTCGATAACTCTTTCAGTGTAGAAATTATTCCTAATATCTAACCTAAACCTCCCGTGGAGGTAACCGGACACCATTTTCTCTTGTCCTGTCCATTGTAACTTTGAGAAGAGACCCACATCCACCTCTCTACATCCTCCTTTCAGGTAGCTGTAGAGAGAGACAAGGTCTCTGCTCAGCCTCCTTTTCTTCACACTAAACAACCCAAGTTCCCTCAGTCGCTCCTCATAACACTTGTTCTCCAGACCCTTCAACAGCTTTGTTGCACTTCTCTGGACTGTCTCCAGCACCTCAATGTCCTTCTTCTAGTGTGGCTCCCTGAACAGAACACAGTACTCAAGGTGCAGCCTCACCAGTGCCGAGTAAAGTGGGACAATCACTGCTCTAATCCTGCCAGAGACATAGTAAGACTGTCCACATAGTGCAAACAGCAGAGACTCACTCACAGAGATAAGGGAAAACTAAGAAAAAAAACACCAACAAAGAAGAAATCAAAGTACACACAAACCTAACACTCTCAAAACCTTCTTATAATAGGATTTAAGATTCTTTAAACTGCTATAACAGTCTTTTCAATTACTTCCCTGCAATTAAAATACTTCACATTACAGCAAATACAGTATATATCAGCTATCTTCTTACAAACATTAATTTAAAAAAAGGTTTGATACCGAAGAAAATCTACATGTTAAGGTCAACTTAGAGACTACAAATAAATTACCTGGGGATTTTGTACCTATGAAAGAAAAAAAGATATATTATTGTACTAGCTTGCAGGTTAGTTTTCCTTTAGAAAGTAATTTAAGCAAACTGGACAAAATATCTTTTCCAGCTTTCGAATATTTGTTTCTTAGTTTAGCAATTTTATATCTATTCACCTTGAACAAAACAGATTAGGAAAAAAAGTGAGCTATTACCACTTGCACAGTTCCAGCTAGAAGGCTTTCAGATCCAAACCGAAGAGACATGTTCTGCAAGTTCCCAAATCATTCGATGGAAAATAACATATGGTTGGTCTTAGTAATTAAGGAGATCATTATGACTGTATCTGCCTTATGGTACCTGGGAAAATTTTGCTCTAGATTTTGCAACCTGGACAAACCCAAGTTTCTCTCGGGAAAAGATCCAAGCACACATCCCTCTATCCCACTGTTTCCATAAAGAGTAGCTTAAAAATTTATCGTGTCCTTCATTCTGAGCAGTTAGCAGGCCAGATACACAGGGTGCATTGGAAGGTCATCTGTCCTGAAATACAGCCCTAATCAGAAAGAACTGAGAATACATAATGAAAAATTCATGGTATTAAACAAATACTTGCGTTTCAGCTACCTTATTTTCTTCTGGATAATTGCTTTTACATTTACTTGTAATTGCACATTACTGAATGAACATATGATAAAAAAATATTTGGCTTTCCATTGCAACTATTGAAAGAAATGAGCTGGGTGTGAACAACCAAGCCATAACTAAATCTCTCTCTCTGGTAGAACATACCAGCACACGGGCTGTGAGAGAAGGAAGGATATTCTAGAAATACTGCCTCTCAGATCTTACTTATTCAAAACACAAAACAAGACAGTTAGATGGTTTAAATCTCTTGGATCAACACCCTCTTTGGGTGCAAAGGTCTACCATGTGCAATTGGCTAGACTTAGCATTTTGGCACTGCTTCATTTTTTTTGTCACTGCTTCATGGTTTCTTAGGCAGGGTGCTTTGGTTTCGGTTCTTCCCTGAAAGACAAACCCCAAGCAGGATGTTCCGTTTTTCAGCCACCTGAACAAAGCTACTTTAAAGAGCTCTTTCTGATGTCCTGCTTTTGCCTTCACTCTCTCCCACATCCAGTTGCATTCTGCCTGCTACAGTGCAGCATGGCTGAGTGAAATCTGCTTTTCTAAACGTTCACATTTTCTTCTATCCTATAAAGCCACACCTCTCCATTACTGTGAAAGAGTATTAGAGAAAGAGATTTTTATTCAGGATTAGGCAAGTTAAAATTAAACATTAGAATAATAAATGGCCACCTCCCATGGATTAGCACGTGGACCACAGTTCTGTTATGCCTTAGAGGGAAAAAGAAGGCTGCACGTGTGGCCTCTCAAGGGATTTCAAGAGGTCATCTTTTTTATCCATCCTTTCCACACCAGGATCTGCTCTGTCAAACGTTTTGTGGCAGAAGGATGTTTAAGAGTGCTATTAGAGACTTCAAATGACACACCACAACCTGCCTAGATAATTCATCCCAGTGCTTCACTACCCTTCCTACGAAAGTTTTTTCCTAGCCTTGTATCCTTTGCTACTATTTGGAAGTTAATTATTTTCTACCTACCCCCAGTGAACATACAGGTTTTTTACCCTTTTTTCTGCAGCAGTTTTTTCCCAAATATCAATATTAGTAGGTATATGTATCCATCCCTTTAGAATACCAAATAGCTAAACACAATATAAGTGTGTGTATTCACATAGAAACTGATAATTATCCTGCTCTATCTGAAGATGCCAAACATTCTGTTTATTTATCAGAAGGTTTTAAAATTATGGCTGTCTAATAGTTGATGATTAATAGTTCCTAGATGCTGCCACCCGGAATGTAACAGGCTTCACCAAGTGACATCTGTGATAAATCTGCTACCAAAGACATTTGCTCAGTATCTACATTGTTGTCCATCCAAATATCATTTCTACAGTGGAGCACAATGCTCCGTGGTGTATTTAATTTGGCTAACAATTACTCATTCAGCATCAGAAAGACATGGTATTCAAAGTGCAGCAAAAAAATTGGACCACATTAAAAGGAAGACATTTCTTTAGTACGAAGCAAATGCTGGGCTTTCCTTTGCTGCTGGAGGGAAAGGAAAAATACCAAGAGCTGATACTTCAAATTTTCAAAGCATATATCCTTTCAAAACATCCTGAGATTGTTTTGGTGGCATTGGTGTTCATGACAACCATATTGGAGGTTCAATGCAGGAGCCGTAGACTGTCTTTTTTAAACACAAAATGGAAAAGGTGCCTCAGGAAACTGCTAATAATTAGAGATCTCGAACCCATTTTGGTGTTTGGTACCACTGAAAGGTTTCATCAACAGTTGTCCCTTCCCTCACTCCTCTAAAATGCCATAGTAGTGCTGCTTTTGTCTCAATGCTCTTGTGTCTTCCTCTGAGAAGTCCTGCTTTCTCATCTGTGATGTGAGGTAAATTACTGGACCTGCTATGTACCAGACCCCAGAACTTCTGGAAGATGTGTCAGCAGCAGTGTCCTTAAGCCAGACTGTCTTCTTCCTTCTCACCGTTGACTCTAAGTCACATAATTTAGAAGAAAGCTGAGGAAACAGCTTTACATTGTGTGACTTCTATTAGCTGTTAATTAATATACATAAATGCCTCATGCAACTGATACTACTGTAAATTCCACCCCTCATTTTCTCATTGAGTTCCCCTTTATTCTTCCAGATTCTCCTCCTCCTTACCATAGTCCTCTATGGCCCCTCTACTCTCCCGTGTCTCGGGAAGATACATGTTCATGGTGATAAATGAACTAGGTGGTTGGACTAAAAGCTATCTAAAGGTCATCTAAATGATCCAAAATTATCTTTAAAGACCAAAGCCATTCTATGGTTCTGTGATTACCATATCCAGACACTGATTTCTCCCCTGTCCTTGCACTGATGTCTTTTTGTTTTCTAAACTCCAGCATTCTTACGATTTACTTGTTGAGTGAGAGTTTAAGGAGGAAGACATGCTTGGCCTCCTATGCCCACCATGACTTTTGTAGTGAAGTAAATACTGCAGAATTTATATTCTTGTGCAGCAGGTTCTACCAGCAGCAGTGCTTCATCAAAGGAAATCGCTTTCAGAAGGGCTGTCGGACTTCTGAGTGCTGTATTTTTTTCCCTCTTAAACTTAACTCAATCCTTCATTTTGTGTTTATAGTAAAGAGGTTTCTCTGAAAAGGCAGAGTATATTTTACATAGAGAACTCTTATCCCTGGGAAAGCATCCAGAAATCTAAGTGGGGAAAAAAAAAACAAAGCTTAGGCTTTCAATTATATTTAAATGTCGTAGTCTAAGCTGGCTGTATCCACTGTTCAACCCCACTACTGTAATGCACAATTACTAGCCTGAAAAGAAGAAAATACTTCTGACTTCTCCTGCCTGTAATGAATTGCCTCCCTGCTACAAATTAAAACCAAACCAAAACAACCCTCGAGCCATATTGTTATGCATAATGCTGAAGGAAATTTTCCATTTACAGGGTTTTTAAGCTCGGCTGTTTCTATGAGGTTTCCACAAAAATACATTTGTTGTGTCAAGCAAGTATGTGTTAAGTATGAAGACATAAATCTTCTGACATGTTTTCTGCCTTATTGGCGATTACTTTAAAACTGCTGAAGTTATTGATGACACTGTAAGTTTTTCTTCATTTGTTCTGTTGTTTGCTGGTTTGTTTCCTGTTGTGCTTAAGACATTTTTCCAAATTCAGAGGTTTGCATTTTGAGTGCCTGTTTTTCATTGAAAACCATAGGCATAAGTAACTATATCTAGGAGTTGGAATAGACAGCCTTGGGCTTTGAAGAACACATTGAAGGTTCCCTGGCTGTAAATGACACAACCAGATGATGTGATCTATAAGATGATACAAAGTTTTGCTCATATGCTTAACTTTTTTCATGTAACTACTGCAATGCTTGCAGATACATGAAATGGGGATGAGCTATAGTGGGGAAAGTGCTTGGTTTCAAAGGACACAAACAATATGAAGATATGCAAAAGATAGAGAATACAGAAAGGAACATCACCCATGAATAAATAAAGATAGGGGAAAACACTGCTAAAGACAAACACCACAGGTGGTGTAATCACTCGGGCACACTCCTGCCCACTGTCATGTAGATCAGGGAATAAAACCCCTAAGATTCATGTTGGGAATTGGGAGTTACTTCTCTACCATGCAACAGCAGGTGATGAGATCCCCCTTGGTCAGGATGCCGGCCAAGGTAACTTAGGTGGGAGTCCTTACCTAGAGGGGTAAGTGAATATCTGGCAGGGTTTAGTTTGTAGTTGCAGGTGATTGACTGACACGTGGTATTCTGAATAGGTTGTGAGTTGTGATAGTGTGCTCCATGAATCACCTGAGCTGTGATAGTGAATTTTGCGAGTTGCCTTCGAGTTGTTGTGAATTGAGTTTTGTGAGTGGTCTGCAAGTTGCCGTGAATTGCCTGTGGGCTGTAATGGTGCATTTTGTGACTCTGTTGTAGTTGCAATAGTGCATTTTGTAAGTCTCTTGTTGTTGTATTAGTGTAGTCTTGCTTTTAAAACTGCAATAGGCCGTTTCTCCATTGTGTCCATAAAACCCACGATAGTGATGTATTAGATCTGCATGTGTAGTTCAAGTAAATTGTTTGAACCAATTTACTGTTGACTGCAGTTGAGTCTCTTTTCATCACACTAACCAACAGGCACTAAAAAGACACTTTTTAATCCAGAACTGGACAAACTGGAAACTGGAGTTGTAAGAGGCAATTCCCTTAAAAACTGCCAGAAGCACCTAAAACCAACAATCACCGTTTAAAAGCAACATGATCAGAAAAACCAAACTGAACGAAACCAAAAACTAAACCCCCAAACAAATGCTAGAGGGGAAATAAAATGTAAAAAGGAAGCAATAAAAAAAATCACATAATAAAAGAAGTAAAGAACTAGTTATACTGTATATATCTATACAGGTTGCTTTATTTGCACTTTGTAGTCCATTAGGTAGACATAGCCTCATCTTGCCTGTATACAGCCCAAAGGATAGGTTTTATGCCAGCATTTTTAATTCCCCTTTGAGCTAGTATGTGTATGTCAGATACAGTTGTTTTGCTCTACTTACAGTTTTAATAGAATGACTATAAAAATAGGTGTTCTTCCCTCAGGGAGACTGCATGCCAGTCAGTCTATCGCTTCTTTCCTGGATTAAACCCTTTCCTCTTTCCCCTCCTCCAAGACTTTAGAGGTTGTTATATGTGCACACTCTTTTTACGTGAAGTCTGGATTATTTCTCTGTGAATTATCTTAAATAGCAAGTGTTTATGAATGACAGTAGATAAGCAGTTCACATCATTGTCAGTTGTCAATACATCTGTGCATGATCTCAGGTCTACCAGGTTGTTTTTGGGAGATCAGCCTTTGCCTAAGCGATCGTTCCCAATTGAAGCAATTACTGCTTAGCACAGGAATATGTTCTGCTCTGTTAAGTTAGCCATCTGCTCTTCCTTTTAAGCTTGGTTGTCCTTCCATGGTGAATTATTTAACCTAATGTAAGCTATTTAACAATGCCCATCAGAAGTCTTTTGGCAACCAGAGGCATTGAATTATCAGGGGTACATTCAAAGCAGTGTGATATCCACTAGGAAAGGTGCCAGTTCTGCGAGGGTGCGTATTTCAAATGCACCTAAGTGACTCAGCTTAACCTTCTCTCCAAAAAGAGTTTGTTGAGTTCCTGTGGAATTGAGGCCAGCCGCTTAGAAGCACTGCATGGTCCTATTTGAGGTAGGTTGTGTTTACAGCCCATGTTATGTGGTCATGCTTTCCTGGACTCATAAGAACCAGAAGCCAGACAAGCACATTAACGACCATTCGCTCTTTCTAAATCCAGCTGGGCGGTGGTAGTTAGGTGGTTCCAGACCATTGAAGTCTCTCATGCCATGAAGAACGCTCCTGTCTGGAGTTTTCAGCTGGAAATTTTGTGCCACTTTCATTTGAAGGTCCTGAAGACTCAGTTTCCCTGCAGATTTAGATTATATTTTTTAGAAATACGTTGGACGTGATTTTAAAATTATGTTTTGTTAAATCACCTTTGCCTTTCTAAAGTGCTTTTCAATTTGAGGTTTCCCTTGTGAGACAGTTTATATATACGTATATATATATAACTGATTGCTGAGTCTTAAAAGTAAAGTTGAATGGTTTTGCATGAAGAGCCAGTTAGTCACTGGGAAAAGCATGATATTTGCCAAATGCTCACTTTGTTATGGTAGCACAGTATACAAGGAAACTCTGCAAAACCAAACCAGTGGTACCATGCACTTTGTTAAATGCACATTCAAGGTTCAGGGTAGACTGTAGTTTTAAATTAATCACTTCCATTTCATTTGGCAAATTTATTTCCAAAATACAAACGTACATTTGAGACGCTAAGTTTTGGTATGCAACAGCAGGTGAAAGAGTCAGGTTTTGGTGTCGTGTGCTGGTAAGAAGTTTCAGAAAACTTTTCATAAAAAGACATTTACTGCAGCATATTGGAAAGAGTTGGCTTTCCCTGGTTTGTCTTGTTGGGCGTGGAAGCCAGCTCTTATAATTCTCTTTTTGCCAGTTACTTACTACACATGTAATAAGCTTATTTCTAAACTTTATAGCAAGTGGATTTCAAAGGATGCCTGAAAGTAAGATGGAATAGAGTACACATTGGAAAAACAAAGAGCTGACACCTTGGAGTGAATTAAAAATTACAGTTGTCAGAAGAGAAAGGAAACATTTACTCAAATTAAGGCAAAAAATTCCTAAGAGAGCAAGTTTTCACATTTGGGGTTCATTATTCATGTTACCCAGAGAAAATCAGCAAAACCAGAGAAATCAAGATCGTCTGCTTAAGTATCACAGGAAGACATCTTTAATTGTGAAATATTGCAAGCTTTTTTGTTAAACTGCATAGATTCTCATGTTACAGTCTGGAACATTGTGCCAGTGTCTGTAACACACTAAATAAAGCTCCAAACAGTATTGATCATCTTATGTCATAGTAGATACATTGCTAGTGACCACTTATTAGAATCTTTGAGCTTATGCAGCAAAATAAGGGAAAACATAATAAATTTAGCTGTAAATTTCCTTTTTTTTGCAAAGGGATAATCTGTAGTAATCGGCTGTGTATTTAAAGAAGGCTTCCCTCAGGTAAAACAATATTGATGCACCTTTCTCTGTTCAGCTACTGGCAGAATCAAGATAGTACATCGATGCAATAATAAGCTAATCTAATAGGGTTTTATTGCTTTTTGTCATAAACAAACTTTTCCAAAATTAACATTCGTATATAGCTGCTTATGTCATTTTAGTGGTAAAATGTTTTAAAGGAAGACAACGTGTTGTTTTAGAGTGATTTAGTGAACCTTAAAAATATTCCCCGGATTACCTAAGACTCTATAAAATCTCCAAATAGAATGTTCCCACTGAGTTCAGGAGTTCAAGAACATGGCTAAAAAGTGTGTTATGCACGTGTTTATAAATCGGTACAGTCCAGCCGAGCTGATCCTGGCTGCCCAATTTACCTCTGTGTAAAAGCAAGCTGTGCTCTTCAAATCTGAAAATCACATCTAAGAAAGTATTCTGATTGTAGAAATATCACTAAAATACAATAAATATTCTGTGAAGCTGCTACTCAGTCATATGCAAAACTTCTCTCTCCCCTTTTTATTCATTAGCAGTCCACATATTTAAAAGTTTCACATTTGTCTCTGTCTCCAGGCTGCTATATAACAGGTATTTAGGCAAAGGGCAGCTCTAAAACACATCCCAACATAGATGAAGCTGCTAGAAACTCCTGTGGCTTCAATTTGGATCCGCCTCTGACTGAGGCCAAGCCAGCTGGTGCCTCTGCAAATGCTGTATTTGAGGGGCACAGCGTGTGGGTCCTCCCACCCTGCTCTCAACCAGTGCAGCCCTGGTATGGGCAGCACGGCTGCTACCTGGCCAGTCTCATCTGTCAAGCTCAAGCTCAAGACCCAGTGCAGCCCCAGTCCAAGAACTGTGAACTCTTCGAGGTCCAGCAGAAGGAACCTGCAGTGGAGAAAGGATGTGAGGTGAACAACTGTGCAGACACCAAGGTTGGTGAAGGAAGAAAGGAGAGGGAGGAGGAGGTGCGTGAAGCTGAGGTTGCCCTGCAGCCCATGGTGAGAGGACAGGTCAACTTGCCTGCAGCCCATGGAGGTTCAGTGGTGGAGCAGAGATCCCCATGAGAAGGTGGCTACAGCTGAAGAGGCAGTGACTCCGTGGGCAGCTCCACTGAAGCAGCTCATGAGGAAAGCTGCAGCTCTGAGGAAGACTCACAGAGAAGTTCATGGAGCACTGTCTCCTGCAGGAGGGACATCAAGTGGATCGCACTCTCCAGATCACCTCTGCGGTGAGTTCTCTTCTTTTAGCTGGAAAGACTACAGCGCAGCAAGAGTACCTGAGCTGTAACTTTGTCCTCTCTCCATGCTGCAGCTGTTGGCTATGCAGGCCAGAGGCTATCCCACTCTTACCAGCAAAGGGAAAGCACACAATTTTAGCTAATGCTGAATCAATGCTTGGAGCCGGTCAGACTGCAGTGCTTTATGCCTTTAGACTATCTGGCTAACCCTCGTATAGAATTTAACGTTTTCTAAGTTTGGGGCTCTTTGTGGATTTTCACCATGACTGTATCTGCAAAAATATTTTGTGTTTTCAAATCAAAATTCACACTGCTGAATACTAAAATACTAGAAATAATTTTATTAGCTAATCCAAAGTCAGTACAAGCCTAGAGTGCTGGAAATATGCAGAGCTTTCCCATGAATGTCTTCTTTAAAGACAGCTTTAGCTTTTATTAGTTTTCTGTTCTTTAAAGTGACATTTCTTTAAGTCTGGGTTAGAGTTTAGGCTTAAACAGTTCTTCAAGGTGGTTTTTTCCCTAACCACAAAGACTGCTCGGGGTTAAAAAGAAAAAGTCTTGAACTTTCCCTTCACATGACAGACAAAGGAAATAACTTCTTTCTGGTTTTGAGGTGATACAGACTCCACTGAGCATGTTTAAAGCAATAAGTAGATCTAATTTTCTAAGAAGTAAGTGAGGAACCAATTGGGCAACTTTTTATGGGTAAGAAAAAACCCATCTTTTTATGGGGGGAAAAAAAAGGTTAAGTCATTTCATTCTGAAGTTTTATAGAGTTGACTGAGGTCTTGATGCACCATAACGGATAAGTGTTTTATTTAATTGCTTTCTTTGTCAAAAAGGTTCATTCTTTCTTTCCATCTCACCAAGAGTCCTACCCCAGTAGGATCATTTATTTTAAGCTGTAGGCCTAGAAAAAATCCAGCTATCAATTTGCCAGTGTCATTTACAGTACAAAAGAACAGAATCCAACAGAAAACTTGTGACCCTCATGCTTCTCCACAAGACATTAGAAAAGCTTCAATGAAACATTCGTGCTTATTGAATACAGTTTTAATACAAAAAAGACAAGCAGCTGTCATGAATATCAGCGTAAATGCATTTATGTTTTTTAGCAGTTATCTGGGAAATGAAACATTAGCTTTGACTTTATGGCATTGACTTTCACACTGAAACACCAACTGTCCAATCTTCTTTTGTTATCACAATTGAGATATGATTTGACACATGCTCTGGGAAGAAAGAAAGAGGAAAAAACAAAGCAGAAGAAGGATTGCTACGGATTAGGAAGCGACCCACTGCTGATCTCGGCATTAGCCCTCAGGGAGCTGCCAGACCTGTCTCCTTGTGTCTCCCAGTGCTAACCCAGATGGTTGGTGTTTTACAGAGTTCAGATGAAATCAGTGTCTTCCTTTGTATATCGTCTTCTCACATGCCCCCTTCTCCTTCTCTTTTATCCTCTACCTCTTTCTGTATCTTATTTCTTGACCTACATTTTCTGCCCTAATATTCCAAAATGTGTAAAACTAGTCTTTGTATGTAAAAAAGTATTTGTCTTCTAACAGCTCAAACAGCTACTCCTGTCCTAAGACTTGTTGTCTCCCTTGCCAATCAATTTAGTGCCATTCTTCGTTTTCAGTATTCAGACCGAAATTCAGCCACTGTGGAGTAGAATGAAAATCCCCCACAGACTGATTTTTGTTACCGACTCACCCATCCACAGCAGTTCCTACATTTCATGCACATTTCCCTTTCAGAGCTTTTTACTTCAGATAAAATAATCTTTTGATCAAATTAGGAAAAAACCTCTCTGCTTCACTTAACCCATGCTGCTAAAACCCCTCTATCCTAATTTTCAGAGTATGTTTAAGATTAGCAGTAAAATAAAAACTTCTTTCCTAGATTTCAGCCATTCCCTGAATGTGCTCATTGCCCTGTTCAGATTTTTGCAGTGTGCAGTCAAAACTTCACCCCTTGGGTCGTACCACACCATGGAGTTTGGCATTATCAACTCAGTAAGATAGGGCTTATTCCTCTAGCACCAAAAGTAACTCCTCAGCTTGCTATTAAATGTGAAATGCTCTGTTTCAAAAATTTACACCAGAGGTACTAGACCTTAGGACAACAGAAACACAGAAACATAAAATTATTTAGATTGGAAAAGACCCTCAAGATCATCAAGTGCAACTGTTAACACAGGACTGCCAAGTCCGCCACTAAACCAAGTCCTGTTCCAATGCTTGGTAACCCTTTCAGTGAAGAATTTTTTCCTAATATCCAATCTAATCCACCCCTGGTGCAATTTGAGGCCATTTCCTCTGGTCCTATTGCTTGTAACTTGGGAGGAGAGACCGATTTCCCCCTCACTACCCCCTACCTTCAGGTAGTTGTAGAGGGCAGTAAGGTCTCCCCTCAGTATCCTCTTCCCCAGTTCTCTCAGCCTCTCCCCATATTTCTTCTGCTCCAGACCCCTCCCCAGCTTCATTGCCCTTCTCTGGAGCTGGCAGAAGTCATTGCTAGGCCACTCTTCATCATCTTTGGTAAATTGTAGGGAATAAGAGAGGTGCCTGAGGACTGGAGGAGAGCAAATGTCACCTTCCTACCCTCAAGCAGATCAATGCTGTCACCCAACTTGGCATCATCTGCAAACTTACTGAAGGTGCACTCAGTCTCCTTGTCCAGATCACTGACGAAGATATTGACCAGAGCTGGCCGCAGTACTGAGCTCTATGGAACACCACTTGTGATTGACCGTCAAATGGATTTAACTCCATTCACCACCACTCTTTGGGCCTGACTTTCCAGCAAAGTGAAGAGCAGACAGTTTCTGCAGGAGAGTGCTGTGGAAAATAGTGTCAAAGGTTTTACTGAAGTCCACTACACAACATCCACAGCCTTGCCCTCATCCACTAGGTGGGTCACCTTGCCACAGAAGGAGATTGGGTTAGTCAAGCAAGACCTGCCTTTCATAAATCGATGCTGACTGGGCCTGAGATATTACTACATTAGATTTAAAATAAAAGGGAGCTTCCAGAAGAACAAAAGTTATGGCTGGAAGTGTAAAAAATGAGAAGAGAGGGATGGTAGTCAGGAAAACTGAGAGAAATATATGCAGAAAATGAGGCTGTGAGAGAAGTTGTGGACACATGAGGAGTCAATTGTTAGAAGGGCACTGCACCATGATAATGAGTTGGAGGAGAAAAACCCACTTATCACCAGCCTGTCTCATCAACTGTGAAGCTTCTGCAGTGACTGTCACGGTACAGCTGGAAGTAGAAAAGCTGTCAGAGTCTCATGACAAGGAAGTAGAAAAAGGGACGATCTTGGACTTTTTAATACCTTCAATAGACTTCAGAGGGAGAGACGGAGACAGAGAGAGCAGACTCTGGACAGCAGGCAGTCCTTTTATTATGGGAATGTCTACAGTGCAGTGATGATAACTCATATGGCCATACCCAAGCGAACTTTAAGCCAGCCCAACCAGGTAGAACCTACTGATGAAGGATTATAGCTCTGCATAAGCTGGGAAGCTCAGCAAAATGCTGATGCCCGTACCAGTACTGAGTCCTTATGTTTTCATGTCTACAAAGGCCACAGTCACTACATTAAAGCAAGTCAGCACCTTCATCCTCATCTGAGCATGAGTTCAAAATACGTTATGGACAGGAAAGTTACCGAGAGAAAAGAGCTGGAGTACAGGAGCAAACTCCAAAGTCTCTCAGCAGTTCCTGTCTGATGCTCCCCACCTTTGAGGTCACATTGTTACTGGATGTTAGAGCAATGGCCACACTTTCCTGTGGGGAAACGAGGCAGAAACAGGGAAGACATTTGCAGCTCCCAGAAAGTTTATTTACTTTGCTGCATGAAAAAATGTTGATACCTGTAGAACAGGACTCATCGCTTGTTCTTAAGCTAAAGAAAACATTTCTGTGTCAAGCATTTTTAAAGATTTAGTGGGCATGAACGATTTCTTGGATAAATGCATTGTCAGCTCATATGCAGGCTTTGAATAAGACAACATTTTCTTTTGCTTAACAAGGTGATGTAACCTGTTTGTATTTCAGGTCAGTGCATTTTGAGTCTTCAGTGCTTAGGCAATTTAGTTATCTAGCAAATGAGCGTAAGGACTACAAATAATATATAGTTATAGCGTGATGCAGAAATTTACAGTAATGCACAACCACATGCAAGATACCATTATTAAAAGGTCCTACTAGGGTAGTGAAAATACCCTAGCAGGCATGGTAACAAATCATGAATAGATGCGTAATTTTGTTGTGTCTTCCCACACACCCGATAGCAGCACAAGGTAATGAATGACACTGCTAAAAAATGAATAAAGAGGAAGAAAAACTGATCTTTCAAAGTAATTACACAATGTATATGGAGAGGCTTTCTGTGGCACAATGGGTGGGCAGTACCCCAAGTCTGTTAAAGATTAATGACATGTAGGCAGTTATGTCCCCAAAATGCCTTGAAAATCAGCCCCACAGTTACAGATTTGATGCATTTATTCTCATTATAGAACTGATCCAAAAAGAGACATGGAACATCAGAGTACACAGGTTTCTGCATATAAACGATATAAATGAGAATGAACATTGGACTAATTTGCAAGACAGGGAAACTATGAAATGAACATTTTTCTCCTTTTTTTAACATCTTGATTTCAGGACCATGTAATTGGATAATGTAGAGCTTTTGAATCATATATCCTAGCTTAATGAAGTATCTCAGATGCGCACATTGTCTCCTATTGAACGTTAAAACTTTTTGAAAATGAGCACACAGTCCGGCCCTCAGAGATGCGGGGCTGCCTTTCAAAAGGAATGCAGCGCTGTACTTCAGTGCAGTGCTTCCCAAATTCTTCATCTTCTCAGTGCGTTTCAACTGTTCCCATTTCAGCATGTAACTTTATTATGAAGCACATCACTGAAAGTCTTAGGAAGATCATGAAAACAGTCCCGCATGTAATGTGACATTATGAGCTTCTGACTGGCTACTTACTATGCAGATTTCTAGTGAACTGCAATTTGGGAACCATTTGTCCTGGAGACTGAACTCAGATCAGGGTATTGAAAAATGTGAGTATTTCTGTTATGGTTTGTTATTCATATGACTTTATAACTTTATCTACATGATTTATTTTTTTTAATTTATGGGATTTTCTCGCTAGTAACACAGCTGTTTTGCAGGTCTGAGATTAAATTTCGTGACAGTCCTTTCATTTCGCCAAAAGGGACTAACAACATTAGGGTACTTTTTTTTGGATCACCTAATGTGTTTCAGAGGCCCTGAGAAAAATCCCCTACAAAAAGCCTTCTTCTTGCAGGTAACCTGCATTAAACTCCCCAAGAAATAGAAGGCAGCCCAAGTCACTTTTTTCTGGGAGTCAAAATATCTCTGCACTCAATTTTAAAGCCAGAGTCCTCTAATAATATCTGAGCACAGCAGCCATCCTTTCTTTATTAGCACAGGAAGAAATCCATCAACTTCCTGATGAGCTTTAGGCAACTCTCTATCTTGCTTTTAGATGACTGAGGTCTGACAATTATAGCTGGCAAATATACTGCACATTTTCATCAGTATAGCCAGCTGTGCTCCCTAATCTGTCTCCTCATTTTTGGTGGCATTACTCCTGGGTTCTGAAAATGGTTTCATCTCAGACAGGGCAAGAAGGAAGTACAGAAGCCCAAGCATTTAAAAACATGCAAAAGTTATATACTTACATATCTTTCCCCTCTGCGTACTGACCATTGAGCTCATCCAGGTGAGATAAATGTCTGACTTAAGAGACACATTACTGCTTGCTGCATGGGTTAGCACCAGCCTATATATTTCCTACCCTCCTACACCCCTTGGTCATACTTTAAGCTTGAGGAACTGAGGGAGAGCAAATGCCTTGCTCAGGCTGGCCAGAGAGGTCTGCAGTGGAAAAAAACATTGGAGGACTGAAGAGCATGGAGAGCCATGACACCCTGTGCAGGCAGTGGAGGAGCTGGGGTGGAGAGAGAGGTTGAGCTTGGGCATGGGGAATGGGGGAAGGTGCTGTTTTAATTCGTCATTGTTTCTTACTGCCCAAACCAATTTTAATTTGCAATAAATTAATTTTCCCCAGGGCACGTCTGTGCTGCCTGTGACAGTAACCGGTCTGAGACCTTCTCCTCTCAACCCACAAGCTTCTCTGCCTTCATCTTCCCCCCACGCAGCTGTGGGGGGCAGGTGGCTGGGTTCGGGCTGCAGGCCAAGGCCCACCCACAGGGCTGCCACCAGAGCAGGCCCTCAGTGGTCTGTGCTGCAGAGCTACTGTCCTGGAATATGTAAGTCTATTTAATCAGAGGCCCGAGTGACTAATCACCAATTTCTGTTTAAGCAAGCAAAGTTCTGTGTGTGCATGTGTGCAATTCCACGTGAAGCTCAGAGGAAATGTCCAGGCATTTATCATCATCTTGGCTGTTAACCTCCTTGTTACCAACCAAACACTTCTAGCGATCTGATGCAGTGATCACTCATTGCTGCAGCAGATGATGCTTCAGCTCTCTGAACGTTTGGAATTATTTTTTCTTGCCATAATCAAAGCTCAGGCAGCCTGAGCTCTGTAACAGGAAGAAACACATATATGCTTTGTAAAGAAGGCAGGAATGGGGACATACCCAATATGGTTTGCCTCAAAGGTACCTGGAACAACACCTCTGCGTATAAACACAGTGGGCAGAGTGAGGTGAAATATTACTAAGCATTTAAAGACTGACTCCTTTAGCTAGCGTAACTGACATTGCTCTGTTGAAGTCAGGCATACTAAATCACTTACTATAGTTTCACAGCTGACCCTAAAGTGTTCCTGACCAGAGTCACTTCAAAAATCAGCTTCAGCCGAGACCTCACTGCAATTCACAGCATTTCATTAGTTTGTACCTTTCATGAGATGAACCAGTTCTGATACTCTTAGGTAAAAGTGACAAGGGAAAAGTATACTTTAACCTGTTTTCAGTGTTTTAGTTAAAATTGCTTTGAAAAGGAGCTCCTTATTTTTCTAATAATTTTTCTTTAATTATTTTTTTACTCATACGGTGCTTTGGTGCACATGACTGAGTGATTAACTTTGTTCCTTTTGGATTAAAATAAACTGGAAGAGGCACTCTGAAATATTCCAGCCCTTCATGGGTATTTGGTCTGCAAGACTAGAGCAAAGCTGGTTCAAGAGAACATGCCCTGAAATGTATCTGTTGTGGTCTTCAAGTCCTCAGCAGAAGCCGGTGGTTTACATAGAAGTTAATTTAGACAGAGACAGAAAGGTGCAGGGATTGGGAATGGGGAACTGGCCTTTTTAGCATGATCCCTTCCCCATGGGTTGTGTTGGAAAGTATGTGTACCGAGATCTGCCTTAGAACATGAGTTTTCCATTCAAGAACAGCTGTATATCCCCAGGAATGCAGTAGGCTGCATGGCCATAAATAGGAGAAGGATTTCTACTAAACTGTAACCTAAAATGTTTGCAGAAGATCTTTCATGAGAAGCTTCTGAGTACTTCTGGAGCTTTCTAATTTTTTTTTTTCAATTAAAACTCTTATTGCAGGAAATTATAGCATAAATGCATTATATTATTATTAAATACTAGAGAAAAAAAATGGTGTTACGCTCTAGCCCACTTAATGTTTATAAAAGCAAATATCGCTACTCACTCTTTTAATTGGTGTTTCTTTATAAAATATAAAGTTGGTTTGGTTGGTTTGGTTTAAAATCTATATGCTAATGTGTCTATTAAGATAAAGTAGATGCACTAAGAGCAAAATATCGATTTACTTTATGTTTTTTTCTCATGAGAGATACTCTTAGTTCTTGCTCTAACTATATGTTATAGTCCTCAAAATTGCATGGAAAAAAATGTATTTATGGCTCCAAAGTGAGTTTAGTGAATGTTTTCTCTGCAAGTTCAATTCTCTTCCTCCGTCTGCATGTATTACAGTCCTCAATCGTTGCACACGAAGACGTTCTCCCTCTCACCAACCTTTTTCTCCATACAGCACTACAGGAGCAGAACCAGCTCTGGTTTTCATTTCTTTAAAATGTTTGGATTGAATCGAAAGTACTTCTGAGCGGTATGGGGACACGAGTGAGTGGCATGGTAGTTTCGCAATATGTATATTGGGCAGCAAGCCAGGGACAAGCTGTGCTGAGAAAACAACAAAAAAATAGAAACAGAAACATTTAGAAATTTTCCCAAATCAGAAGAGATATTCATGGCCCACCTTCCTGCCAGACTTCAAACTGTCAGCGCAAATATGTAGGCATTTTCAGTCTTTAAAATGAACTGAAGGAGTAACGGAAAGCTGATAAGGTCTTTCGGCAGCCACTCTGGCACTGAGAGGCCAGCAGGCGTTACCTATCTGTCACTACGGTGCTCGCTGGATCAGACCGCTGCCAACCCGGAGAGCTGAGTGCTCTGCAGGGACACGGAGAAAAGAAGAAGATATATTTCTCTTTAAAACAGACCTACCTCAGACTTTTCTACCTTGGAAAAGGTTTCATTATGCTTGCAAGTTGACTAAACAGAAGGTAACGATTGGCAAACAAAGTGTATCTTGAAGTGAAACCTTCTGGTGTCTGCGATTGCCTGATGGCAGACAAAAACCACCTCTCCTGTTTTTCGGCTTGAAGCTCCTGTCAGTGTGTACTGCATGATATTGCCAGCATCCGTCCTTGGTGTCCCCTGCCTCTTCTGCACGTTCAGTGGCCATTCGGAGCTTCATTGAAATTTTTGCCAGGGTTGTAAGTGATAATTCTTGATAACATTTTCGGCCAATACAGCATCAGCTGTCGTTTAGGACCACTCGTGGTTAGTGACTGAAAAAAAGAAAGTAGAATTTTTTAGCAAAGAAGAAGGAAAAGCAGTGTACTGGCTGGGTGTGCCAAGTGTCATGACTATGGGATTAAATGCTTGGGAGAAAGGATGGGCACATAGAATTCATTGCTCTTTGCAGAAAACATAAAATTGCCTAATTCTCTGGACATAGCTCAAGTCTTATGTGTTTGGATTTGTTTTTTTAAGGCCAGATACTACCAAGCTTTCCATATAACTCTAAAGAAATGCTTTAACAGTTCTTGCATATCTGTAAAATAAAAAGATTTACAGGACCTTTCGGTGTCTAACACACAGTAACTTTGGGAAGGGCTGTGCTTTAAAAGTACTTCTACTTTGAAGGGGAAATTAAAGTTGTAACTGCTCAGCAGTGGTGATTTGTGACTAAAGAATGATCTGGCACAGATGACCAGAAGGCCCAGCAGCTGAAGGGATAAAACTGGATGGAAGCAGGGATGCCAGGGTCAGCAGCACTCCCTGCAAGGGACTGAAGTTTCCTTTGGTGATGAGGAACAGCCACAGCATTGTCTTGTAGCTATCCTGGAATGGGAGTCCCTGGGGCCATGTTTGGGCAATAAAGCTGGGCTGGGAGATGGACAGGGCCGGGATAAGATGCCCCATGGTGCTCATGGGATGGGTGCTGGTGGCACATCATTGCAGAGTCCTTGTAGAACTGCTCATGGTGGTAGGACTCTGCCCAATGCTTTGTTCTTCTTTTAAATATAAATATTTAAGCACAAGCATGTGTTTAATTCACCCCAAGAATTAAATAAAAAATCCCCAACAACTTCTAAGAGATTTAAGTATCTGAAGGTTTTATGAATAACTTTGAAAACCATGCTTGCATGAAAAGGAGCCTGAAAGTCACAGATGCTTGTTTACTCAGTACTTAATAGATAGCTATTGTGATTCACTGTGAAGAAATCATACAGTGTTTACTGTCTCATTTTGTTTTGAGATTATTTATAACCACAGGCAGCCCAGATCAGCTGTGGTCCTCATTCATGGAGTGGGATGAGTTTGGCCAGCTACAGTTTGTACAGCCTTTTTGTCAACTTTGAGACAGTTGTGTTTTCCTTATTGCTTGTGTTCATTTGAATCTCCACACATATTTTGAGGCAGATTTTCACTGAGAATTCTGAAAAATATTATCACCCGAAGGAGGCTAGGAGTGCTACTCTGGCTTCCCTGCTGGGTGTTCATATATGATACACTCCAGAGGAAAAACAGGTACCATACCAGTTGCTTTTACTTAAAGAAGTGCTGTCTGAGCTACCTGATAGTTGATCCATCATTTAAACTGATTATGAAAATAACTTGAGACCATATTATTATCACTTACCTTGGAAGAAGAAATGAGTTGTGTGTTTCAGTCTCACAGCAGTACACTTGTGACAAACACACAGGAAAATGGTCTGCAAGTCTGGTCGTAGTGATTCATCCTGAAGAATAAAACAGTCCCTGGTGATGTTTCCACGGTGATGAGGTAGAAGTGAACTTGTGTCAGGAAATTAAGACTTTTATGTCCAGTAGGTCACTTTGGAGCCGCAGAAATCTGCAAGTACATGCTATGCACTAGCGCATGAGAGCACAAGTGCAGCCTGGAAGTTTAGCCATTCACCAGGATCATGAAACCAATCCAACGAGCATCCAAGCTGCAGTCTGGGTGGCCAAAATCGGGTCCTGAACAAGAGTGATACCACATCCTAACTGGTGTGGGGGAAAAAAAATAATTAAAAGTTGGCTAGAGGCACTTTAGAAGTTATATCTGTAAGTGTTGCACTGCAGATGAGTCTTTGAGGTGGATTTTTCACCAAATTGCCCACTTTAATTTTGCTCCAGAAGTTCTTTTTGAGCACATGAATTGCATCATTTTTTAAGTGAGTTACCTGGCCTGCCACACTTTCAGCAGGCTAGTAGAATTTCAGGCACAGTAACAGGTAGATTTCCATCTTTTACCAGATTATTTTTCAGATTCCAGGCATCTTTACAGTATGTGAGGAACAGAAGCAACTTGTGCTCTGCAAGGAGATCTCTTCAGTTCCTGAAGAGCAGTGTAAGTCCTCTGAACCTGTCTGCTCCCTTATACTTCCATCCAAAGGCTGGTCATAACCTGGCCTAAGTTTTTCAAGTGATGCTTGTAATTCTGAAAAATATTATATTACTGCTGCCACTTAACATCCAGTGTGTCAGGACTATTCCGTACGTCTTTAAAAAGAGCATCTAGCTTTCTCCTCTTTGTTCAGAATGCAGCTCACCTTCGCAGACCCATTTTTCCTGTTTTCAAAGAGTATGCAGTGAGGCGGTTGACTTGGCTTGTTGCATTTATTGTGTCTCCACTTCAGGCTCAGAAATACTTAACGTGAATATTTCTGGTTGCTCTCAGAACTGAAATAACCATTTTCCTCCCTGCATCTTCATAAAGAAGCCTGTCACAAAACACAGTAATTGGCAGAAGTGAGTCTGTCCAAGTGGCCTTGTTTGTAACCCCCTTTTTACTTCAATGATTCTGAAGGCTCCATCCACATCTTGTAGAAATGAACTGATTTTGATCTTAAAGCATAGAGCAGCAGGTGTTGAATGCCCAAGTCATATAACGCATTCGCTGGAGCTTACAGAGTAAACCTGTGTTTTATGTCAGTTGGTCAGAGTTGCAAACAACAACCTGTGCTATTAAATTCATTGCAACTGAATATATGGAGCTAGATGTGTCTCTATGTATGTGTATGTATATCAGAGGTGCAGAGACTGTTTTGGTGGTAGTGTTTAGAATGCTAATAAATCAGACCAATTTTAAACTTAAAAAAATGGTGCTAAATTCATTCACTGACAGCATACTTTATGACAATGGTTAGATCCTAGACGTGATTTAACATGGTCACTACATACACAGAACTGTTGATCTTTAATGCTTATATTCTAAATTATCTAAGGGTATAAAATATCACAGGACTGATGCTACACAGTTAACAGAGATGGCTGTGGTCCGTAGTGGTCTTAATAGCCAAGGACAAGTTGGAGAGCTCTTCGAAGAGAGAAATCAGGGCTGAAGTGGGTTGTTTTCTGTCTCCTCTGTGTAAATAAATGCTGGATTTTATGCCGTTTTCCCTCTCCCATAGAAGACGGTTTCATCTTCTGGATTTTGGATTTGACAGCCATCTTTGTCTATTGAGCAGGATGCCCTGCCTACTCACAGTTTGGTTGTCACATTGCTCAGATACTTCTGTAAAGTCCTTGCACGTTGTGCCTGGCTGTGTTCTCACAGTGTTATGAAACACTTCAATACTGTTGTTCATGGCACTATTTAAAAATGCTTGTATTTGGGTTTAATCTTAAATCTTAATCTTAATTCCGTCTTGATTAGTGCACTTATAATTTATAGATGCTTCAGGCTTCTGCTTTCTCTACGGAGTTATCATATGCTCTAGGCTGGGCTTACTTAGCTATTCAGCAGTGGTGCTAGTAAAAAAGTGGTCCAGTACCTTTGGTGCGGTGATCATCGCTGCAGTCATCATTAGCGCATTCACGCAGGGAGCTCTCCCAGTCTTTCTCCCACCTGATGAAAACCAGAAATTGCTTCGCTGTACTGTTTCAGACCTGATGAGTGTCTTAGTTCTTTAAAGTAGAAGAGCATCAGCTGGGAACAGTGGCTGACACACCAGAGGGC
>NW_010186164.1:0-21821 GCF_000695765.1 Mesitornis unicolor
CGGGTGCACCAGGCTGGGGAGTGCCCTGGTGCTACCCTTGCTCCGGGCTCTGGGCAGACTACAGACTTCCCTATGATGAGGGTCAGCTCTGCATATTGGGCCCTCTGTCCCTCTCAGAAAGGAATTGCCCCCTACAATTACACTTCTTTCCTTCTTATCAGAGGCAGTCCTGAGGCATGGAGTCAGTTGCCTCTTCCTGCACGACCGTGTAGGTGGGCCTTGCACCACATACTCACTTACCTCTTCTTCAAGATCCAGGGCCTCAAACCTATTATGGAGGGGCACCTGGGGAAGCAAAGCAGGTAGGGAGGGGGGTTGCCTGTGATGCCGAGCTGGAACTCGCTTCCAACTCTCATCGTCTTTTTGGTCCCCTACCCCTGCCCTGTCGCTGTCAGGCAGGGGCTGTCTTGGGTCTTCCCCCTTCACTCGACAGGGCAGGGGGTCCATCCCCTTTTGGGGGGTATCCCCCTGGAGCCTTTCCGACTGGCACAACAGGGAGTTACTCCACCAGTCGATCTCCTTCTCACACTCTCTGATGGACCTCAGTGTCTCAACCTCCTCCTTAAGTTTCACCACCATGCTGAGCAGATCCTATATCTGCTCACACCTCATGCAGGTGGAATTCTGGCCTTCTAAGTAGCTGAGATTGTGGAGCCTTCTAAGTATCTGAGATTGTGGAGCTTGGACACCTGGAATTCATTCACTGAATTTCTCTCTCTTGCAGCGAGAGAGTCCAGTAATTAGACTAAAAACACAGAACAGTGTCTCTTTTTATTTCCCTTCATTGTTTTTATTTCAGGGAATTCTTATTGTCATAATTAATATTCTATGATAATATATGGAACTGTATGAATTGGCAATGCCGCATGTAGGTGATGTCCCCTGACCTTACAGCTGGGTCTTGTAATATGTCTACTTCATATAACATCTGTTTTCTATTATACTGAGTGTATTTTAGCTACCTAACTCTTTCTACTGTTGTAAATTTGCCAGTTGTAAATGTGGTACTTTTACAAATAAAACAGTTTCAATAAGCACGTCTCTACTGAGCAATGACTCCTGATTTCTAAGGAACTGGAAATGAGCCTTACTAATGCCAACAAAATTTGAGTGATTAACAAAGCTCAGTCTGTCTGCAGCGTGCTGAAGGTAATTTCTTCCTTTCTCTGGACAAGGACAGCTTTCTTCAGTCCTAGACCTGTTGCTCTGCTCTCTTCTGCACCTGCTGTGTTTTCCTCCCACTTAGCACTTCAGCAGTGCCCTTGATTTATAGCGATATGTAACCCAGTGATCCCTTCTGCAAAGGACAGGGGAGTGTGAATGTTGTAAGGAAGTGAAATTGTGACAAAATCATATCAATGGATAAGTACATAGATCTTTGCACATTCAGTCTAACTGTTGTGCACTGATGGTATATTTGAGGATACCCTGTCTAACGTCACTGCGTGAGTTATTCATCCGTGCAGAGCAGTGAGTTTTGTCAGATTGATCGGTTTCAGCCAGAATTTTAATGGTTCTACAAAGAGAGCTTATGGAGTCCTCTGCGGATGCCTAACACATCCCATGTTGTTTATCATTTTTGTACCATGTGTACAGAGAAAGCAAGGAAGCCTCATGGTAGTTACAGTTATTTCTAACTTACCTGTGCATGGGCAAACACTGCAGAAGTGATTGGTCTCTGTAAATGTATTTGCACATAGGGAGAGCAGAATAAGGCGCTCAAGAAAACTTGGGTAATATGACAGAAATCCATTTAAATAGGAATATAACCTCAGTTGGTGTTAATCTGCTGAACAGTCTGGTGTCTTTCCTCAGTTATTAAGTCATCTTTCAACAAGGTGATGAAGGACTTTGATCTTACTGCCATTTTTTGGGCAGCTTAACAAACCAAGAAAAAGGAATACAGTTAATTGGGGGCTCATCCACAGTAGAGATGCAACAGAAGTAAACGTCAGTTTGCAAATGTTATAACTTTGAATATTTCCAGTATAACTTGTGCCTTTATACTGGAATTACTGGACTAAGGCTCTGTGTCCCATGCTAGGAAGAGAACTGAATGAGATCAGTCAGATGCACTCATACTGATTTTAAACATTTATAATATTAAGATATCTTTGTTTGGAATCTGCATTTGTACACTAAGAAGAGGGATGTACTCTGCCAATTTAAACTGTATCCAATTAAAACAAATATTAAAGAAGAAACATTTACAAATTTTGACCAAAATGCTTCTGGCTGTCTTGGAAATTCCTGCTCGTTCCTCACTCTGCCCTCTCGGGGTTGCAGAGGAGGGGATGCAGATGTGAGCAGCGTGTCTGCCACATAGATCCTTTCCAAAGCAAAGCCCACTCCAAGTCCTTCTAGACTGAGAGGATGGCCACTGATGCAAGCTGAGCTTTGCCCTTTTTCCCACAATATGGCAAACTAGTTTCTCATCTGCAAGTGTGCAAGCAATTATATTTCAAGAATCACATGAAGGTTGGAAGAAACCTCCAAGATCATCAAGTCCACCTGTCAACCCAACCCCACCATGCCCACTAAACCATGCCCCCAAGTGCCACATCCATGCGCTTCTTGAACCCCTCCAGGGATGGGGACTCCAGCATCTCCCTGGGCAGCCCCTTCCAGTGCTTCACCACTCTTGCAGTCAAGAAATTTTTCCTCAGATTCAATCTAAACCTCCCCTGGTGCGACTTGAAAAGAAGAAAAAGGTATCAAGGATGAGAAAGATACTATTTATACTAGGATTGATCCTTGATGCTGAGCATCTTCCACAATTTAAGGTGGTAAAAGGAGTGTCAGAGTGGAAACAAGCAGGAGGCTGGTAGGAGGTGAGGTAGCTAAGTATGTATGTCTGACATGTGTATTTTGTCTTGCTAGAGAAGTCACATCTGTGGCATAACACAGTGGAATACAACTCATAGGCAGTCTTGTTTTCTTTAAGTCTCCTCACATATGGCCTAGGGCAGTACTGTTGCTACTTTGCTACGAAGAATTGCAGCCATAAATCACCATCACAACAAAAGTAGATAAGCAGACGTGTTTTGGGAGGTGAACTGTTCAACACTGCAGCCTTTTTAAACTTACATGCTCTGAGTTAATTAAAATGCTACTGCAGAGCTACCCTACTTGGTCTTAACTTCATTCTTCATGACACTGAATGCATGACTCCCATGATATGCACTGACAACCTGGAGATCAAACCAAGAACACCCTATGCAAAAAAGCATTAGATAATTACAGTGAGAATTAGGGAACCAGTGTTTCCAAGTTGGTGCTAGGACTAATCTGTCTTTGGTGATTCTGGCATCACAGGGAGTGACCTACAGGATGCACAAGAGGTAAAATTAGAATTCTGTAAAGATTTGGGGGAGAGCGTGGATTTTAGCAGGCTAAGTACTTACATGAATTCAGTTGCACTATTTAGTTCCTATTCTATTTTAGATCTATGATATTTGGTTTGGATCCAGCTTATTTAAACTGGAACTTCATCAACAATTGGCCTTCTATTTCTCCACTTGATTCGTGGTACCGCAGTTAAAAAGGATTTTTTTCCCCGTCATGTCTGGCAAAGTTTCTGAAAATCTCACTGTTCTGAAAACTCTCAATGATGTTCTTAGTTGCAGCAAGGACTGACTTTGAATAATGAAAGAAAGGAAAAAGACAAATAGACCATTAATCACTATTAGTTTTATATGGTCTTTTTCTTGAATTCAAGATTCAGTGCCAATCCCATGTGTCCAAGAAGGCACAAATTACTTATATGGTTTTATGTCGGATTTACTCTTCTGATATGCTTAGGAAGCTGTATCTGTTAAAAGATATAATTGGAATATGAACTTTAAAAGGTTAAGTGACTGTCTAGCTACTGGATATCAGCACCCCCTGTTCATATAGTTATAAATATTTTTACTACATTTACAAACTTGCATTGTAGTTTACATCCCAGGTAAAACATCATTTATGTACGTGACAGATAAACCTTCTAAACTTCAGTTTAGTGAAATTAACTGTACCTCACAAAGGCAGCAAGATAGCCTACTTGTCCTAAAATCTACTTCCCTGTGATCATTATCTCTTTTTTCATGGAAAAGCCCAGGAAAAGACTGGAAAAATCTGTAGGGCGCATGTTATCAGTCACACAGATGGGATATGAATATTATGCAGACAAATTATGTGCTGCCTGCTCAGGCCAACAGATTGCCCATTAAGGACAGATAATCTGATAATGATTTAGGATGCATCTGTGGGCAGAGGGGAGCAGAAATTCTGACCAAAGCTGTTCCCACTGAGTTGGAATAATACCAACGGATGAAAATTTATCACCGAGAGCCTGTAGAACTGAACTGCGGCTGGCTGGATGTACTGCCTCAGCCTACCGTGCCAGAAATGGGCAGCTGTATAAAAGCCACAGCTGAATTATACTCTGAGGATGCTTTGTGTTGGCTATTCTCCATAGCGAGGATCGTGAAGGGCACACAGTAAGTGTGCCACATCACCGCATAGTCAGCTTTGAACTTCTTACTACTTTTAACTTTAACTTTTATTTCTTTTTCCACAAACTAAATACGAGTGCTGATGCTCATGGTGCTTGCATTCCAATCCAGGTGGCTGATTTTTGGTTATTTGACATTACAGCCAAAAAAAAAAAATATTGCCTTTTAAATATGACAGGCACAAAACAAGGGAGCATACCACTATTTAGCCTTAAAAACCAGCTCTAATTCTTACTCCAGCTCCTGAGTTTAAGACATGCTCTTGATATATAGCACTTGAGAAGGTGCTTAGTAGGTTGCAATGAGCTAAGCAATGAAGTCAATAAAGAACTTCTCTTTGGCTCACTTGCTTTATATTACTAAATACACTTACTTCTGTTTTCTCTGCTTCTTTCATTAAGTGTTATCCCAACTGACAACCAGAGAGATGGTATTTTACGTTGTGTATTTCTACTGCTCATAAGACCTTTGCACTAAATGTCCTGATTTATGTGTTACTATTTAATGTGAATAGATATTAAAGTCCTTTCCTGTGTTGAAACTGAAGTATTAAGTCACCATCCCAGAATGCTTTGTACCAACAGTTTTGCTACCATCATGCTGTTTGCTGTTGCTGACAGCATGTATTTAAAAAGACATGGATTCTGGAGGTGTTTCCCAAATGTACTCTGCACTGGGGACAAAAGATGGCTTTGAAAATTAATTTCCTTTTGGTAAGCTGTCTTTAAAAGGAAATAGGAAACTGCCAGGAATATTTTGGTATATATGCTAAGGCAGAAATATGGTGCATATTTGGGGTGTTCAAACAGGAGTTGTGAATTGCAGTAGGAATGCTGCAGCACCGAACTAAGCCAGGATGGGTTAATGGATCTGTGGATGCTTTCTTCCATTTAGTAATGACACTAAAATAGCTTGATCTAGTAAGACTGGGTAGTAAGTCTAGTCTAGTCTAGTAAGACAGGGGCGGGATGTTGCTAATGGAGGAAGGTGCAGATCTCAACAAAAGACCTCGAGAAGAAACAAAGTGGACAAGTGATAAGGATGGGCATGGGAGTGGAGAAGGGGGCTAGAAGAGTTGGGACAGCCTTCTCCCAGATCCACCCCACTCTTTAGTGACGGCAAGTTACCTTTTGCTTTATTAAAGCCAAATGCACATTCCCAGTGACACCCACCAATATGCAAATCAGGATTATGGAGTGCATGCATTGCATGCATGGGCATGTTGGTGCTTTGCAATTGCATGTAAGGGTGTTCTCCTGCTCCATGGATTGACAAGGCAAACCCTGGACTAGCTGGCCAATCACACACTCACAAGAGAGACTACAGAGAACGATCACCTTGCCCAAGTTTTGGTCTACCCTCCATCTTTTACAACAGAGGCCAGATTCAGTTGTAGCTGGGATTTTTTAATATACTTTCTTTTTTTTTTGTGAGTTCCAGAAAAAGCTCCCTGCTAAGGAACAGCCAAGCAGGATTTGATTTGAACCAGATGCCCTTCTTGATCCCTAATGAATGCTCGTTCCCTTTGGGAGTGACTCCTTGGCATATCAAAAATTCCTCTGGATGAAATGCTACTGCTCTTGGCAGGTCCCAGGAGGAAGGTAAAAAAAGATGGAGTGAGAGGTGACGTTTCAAAGTGTGGCCAGACTGTCTTTTCTACCTTGCAGCTGAAGCCTCCATCATGTGAAATTTGGCATCCTAGGGTGATGCTGGTGGTGTTTATTTATTTCTGATTGCTATTTTATGCTTTAAATTTCAGAAATGGGCAGTACTTTCCAGATCATCCATGAGAATTTGTCTCTTTTCTCAGGCACTGCCCAAGAAGCAGGTTTGTTGTTTTGTTTTCTTTTTTAATGTGACTGTTGGCTGTCATTGTTGATCTTTCACTGGTGAACTTTCAGTCCCAGTACTCCCTCCAATCTGCAGTTAGTTAATTGTGAATATATTTAATTAAAGCTGTGTCTCACAGCAGGGGAAATATTAGCAGTCTGTATATCATTAGTTTTTTTGGTTTTATAAGTCTTAGAGTGTTTTAGGACTGTCACTATGAAAATATCATGACATCTCCATCTGCTTTCTCTCAGCAGAAGCTGTAGCCAGCTACAAAATGTAGACTTTGTGCAGTCTCTGAATTGAGAGAAAACTGTTCCCTCATAAAATTTGTCTTAATTGTAAAGCACTGTGACTGCAGCCATGCTTTAGGTTTGTGCCAGTAGATTTCACAGAATCACAGAATGGTATGAGTTAAGGGGTTATGGGACCTCTGGAGATCACCCAGTCTAACCCCCTGCTAGATCAGGTTCACCCAGAGAAGACCACACAGGAACACGTCCAGGGGTTTGGATGTCTCCAGAGAAGGAGACTCCACAACTCTGGGCAGCCTGGGCCAGGGCTCTGTCACCAGATTGAACCTTCTGAGTTCCAGTTTGTGACCACTGCCTCTTGTCCTGTCACCAGGCACAACCAGTTTGGTCTCATCCTAACACCCACCCTTTAGATATTGATAAGCATGAATGAGATTCCCCCCCTCAGTCTCCTCTCCTTCAAGCTGAACAGCCCCAGATCTCTCAGCCTTTCTTCATACAGGAGATGCTCCAGTCCCCTCAGCATCTCAGTGGCTCTGCGCTGGGTTCTCTCCAGTTGTTCCTTGTCCTTCTTGAACTGGAGAGCCTGGAACTGGACACAATATTCCAGACGTGGTCTCACCAGGGCAGAAGAGCGTGGTAGGATAACCTCCCTCGATCTAGTGGCCACACTCTTAATGCACCCCAGGATGCCATTGGTGTTCTGCTGCAAGGGCACGTTGCAGGCTCTTGGTCAGCTGCTGTCCACCTTGACCCCCAAGTCCTTTTCCCCTGAGCTGCTCTCTAGCAGGTCAACCATCATGTAGCACCCATGCTGTACTGATACATGAGGTTGTTCTTCCTCAGATGCAGTACCCTACATTTGCCCTTGTTGAATTTCATTAAATTCCTCCTCGCCCAACTCTCCAGCCTGTCCAGGTCACACTGAATGGCAGCACAGCCTTCTGGTGTGTCAGTAACCCCTCCCATCTTCGTATCATCAGAAAATTTGCTGAGGGTATACTCTGTCCCATCGCTCAGGTCACTAATTGAACAGGGTTGAATCCAATACTGACCTCTGAGGAACAGCACTAGACATCAGCCTCTAAGTAGACTCTGCCCCACTTACCACAACGCTGAGTTCTGCCCTTCAGCCAGTTCCCAATCCACCTAACTATCCAGTCATCCAATCCACGCTTCTTGAGTTTGGCTGTGAGAATGCCTTGGGAGACTGTGGTGAAAGCCTTGCTGAAGTCAAGGTAGACCACATCCACTGCCCTTCACTCATCAATCCATCTAGTTATGCCACAGTAAAAGGCTATCAGATTGGTCAGGCATGACTTCCCCTTGGTGAATCCATGTTGACTACTGATAATCCTTTTCCTTGACACGAATGCTTTGAGATGGTGTCACAAAAAAATTGAACCTTTCCAGGGATGGAGATGAGGCTGACTGGTCTGACCCTTTGCCCTTTGCCCGTTTTGAAAACTGGAGTGACATTGGCTTTCCTCCAGTCTTCAGGCATCTTTCCTGTTCTCCATGACTTTTCAAAGATGTTGGAGAGTGGCCTAGCAATGACTTCCTCATATAAAATACTTCAGTGATGAAAGTTATAGCATGTCAATGACTTGTGCCAGGGCAGTCAACAGGAAGTGGAAAAGAGGGATTACAAAACAGAGAAAAAGACATAAAAATTTGAAGGCAACAAGAAAAAAAAAAGTAAATTTTACTATATAAGCTAATAAAAGGAGGGAAAAAATGTTATTTGGAGATGGAATTACCTGACAGGACTACATTTGCTTCCCACTCCTCTGCCCCTCTCTCTTCCAAACATACTCGAGTCATTGCCGTTGACATTCCCAGGCTGGGGGTTGATCATCTACCTCCTGGCTCAGGCCATGCTCTTCCACCTGTAAATACCAGAATCCCTGAAAACTCCAAAATGTATCCCCTATCATTACAGTCTCTATCTTCTGCTGCATTATCAGTGAACCAAAAATCACTGTCACAATATTTTCACCTTATGCTACCTTTGGTGAGATTCTCTTGACAGTAAGAACTCAAGCCAGCCCCTACATTTACTGGGAATTCAGAAACAGCATCAACTGTGCTTGCAACTTTAAAAAAAAAAAGTGGCAGAAGACTGAGGTAACTGTTAGAAAATGTCATTGATTTTGATGTTTTAAAACAATTTCATTTTATCCAGATGCATTGCTGTACGGCAGGCCTCTAATAGGAGATCACTGTTAATATAGCAAGTGGGTTTCTTTCCAGGTTGTACCGGAGGATAATGGAAATTCAAATTGGTCAAAATGGTGAAAAAATGAAGTAAAACTTTGGTGAATTACAGTTTTGTTTTATTTGAAATCAGGGGAGTCACAGTCTAACGAAAATAATAAACTCTTGCTTGAGGCTACAAGCTTGCCATCATAATTTTACAAATTGCTACTGTGAGAAATACAATTTGTTTCAGCTGCAGAAGCAGCTTCTGTTTTAAGAAACACAGTCTTACCCTTTTCCAGAGAGTCCATTAAATCTGTCCTTCTTACAGTGTGTCAAGAACATCACCAGTGGAGATAATCTCTGTTGAAGAAGAGAGGAAAAAGCATGTTTCAATACTCCGACATCTTCTCAGAAATCATACTGCCTGTGGTGCTAACAAGTAGGAATATGGGATGACTGCAGCACGAAGAAAAGCAGCTCTGTCCAGAAATGCAACCTCAGGCTTTTTAGGGTCATTCTGGCTGTTTCAAGAGCAGGAGTGACTGTGTTGTGCGGTTGACACCTTGGAAGGAAGGGATCCATCCAGAGGGACCTGGACAGGCTGGAGAGGTGGGCCCATGGCAACCTCATGGAGTTCAACAAGGCCAAGTGCAAGGTCCTGCACCTGGGTAGGGGCAATCCCAAGCACAAACACAGGCTGGATGCAGAATGGCTTGAGAGCAGTCCTGAGGAGAAGGACTTGGGGGTGTCAGTCAATGAAAAACTCAACATGAGCTGGCAATGTGCACTTGCAGCCCAGAAACCAACCACATCCTGGGCTGCATCACAAGAAGTGTGGTCAGCAGGGCCAGGGAGGGGATTCTGCCCCTCTGCTCTGCTCTGGTGAGACCTCACCTGCAGTGCTGCATCCAGTTCTGGGGGCCAAAATACAAGAAGGCCATGGAGCTGTTGGAGCAGGTCCAGAGGAAGCCACAAAGATGATCAGGAGCTGGAGCAGCTCCTCTATGAGGACTGGCTGAGAGAGTTGGGGCTGTTCAGCCTGGAGAAGAGAAGCCTCTGGGAGGACCTTATTGCAGTCTTCCAGTTCGGGAAGGGTCTTATAGGTCAGGTAGCGATAGAACGAGGGGGAATGATTTTAAACTGGAAGAGGGGAGATTTAGACTGGATATTAGGAAGAAATTCTTCCCTGTGAGGGTGGTGAGGCCCTGGCCCTGGTTGCCCAGGGAAGCTGTGGGTGCCCTCTCCCTGGCAGTGTCCAAGGCCAGGTTGGACAGGGCTTGGAGCAGCCTGGGCTGGTGGAGGTGTCCCTGCCCATGAGAGGTTGGACTGGGGGGGGGCTTTGAGGTCCCTTCCATCCCAAACCATTCTGTGATTCTATGATTCTATGAAAAGTAACTTGAAAGTCTGTTGTGTTGTTTGCATCTGTTTCCTTTGCTTCCCCTGGCTCTTTGAAACTGCAGAATTAGCAGCCCTATCCAGGAGTGACCTGGATCACTAATATTGTAATAAAATCTCTACTACATCCATTTGAATACAGTGACGTTTATCAAGTGAATAAGAGAAGTGTGTAATAGCATTTAAGGGTTGAGATCTTGGGATCTTGCTGACCATGGAAAAGATCTAGAGGGCAGATAAGGAGAAGAGTAAAGGGGTTCTTCTGTATGCTGGTTACTTGCAGAAATGGCTATGAAGGAGTCAAAGTCAAGGAATTATTCATGCAGATACACTATTTCCAGTTCAGGTTGTTCATCCCTTCCTTTACTAGAACTTCTTTCTGTCAAAGCCACGCGGTGCTTTGGAGTAGGGTAAAGTACTGCTTTTCAAGACCACCATGATGTTTGAGTGCATCAAGCCTTGATTGTCCTGACTGTCTTCATCTCGGGACCTCCACTCCATGCGTGTCCTGCTATGTAAAAACTTAGTCTGTGTCTTTATGTACTGTATATACATGCTTATAGCCCTGTCTCTTGCCTGGATTTTGACCTAATTTGTCAACTTGACTCTAGCCTTGTCTCCAGCCCTTCTCTTGCTGTTCCAAACCACTTATATATGCGCTGGGCCAAATTCATCACCTTCCCTTATCCTGGGACTGCTGATGGATCCTGTTATCTGCAGCCCTCCTCTTATTGCACCCTGATGCGGGACACATTTGTTTTCCTTTTTTTGCAGAAATTCTAAGTAAGATCTTAGATATTATCTTACGAACAGCCAGGACTCAAGTTCCATTCAATCATTGTCTTGTTTAAACTGGTTATGAAAATTAAAATTGCCAGAACTGAGATGGAAACTGATCTCAAGATGCTTAGCATCTAAGGGAGAGATTGTATGTATGGGGAGAATGAGATATATTTAATTCCAGAATTCTGATGTTCTGGTTGCATTAAACATGAGTGTATTAATGAGGATTATTGCCAAATGGTGAGGGAAGAAGGGGAGAGATGAGAGAGAGGTGTCACTTTTGCAATTTTTTGAGAGTATAAAACAGAATTTGAAGATGTTAGAGCGAGTTGGTTATATGAAAGATTTTACAATGTAATTTGAAGAAGAAACTCCTTTACCAATGGGATAGTATGTGGGAAATTGAGAAAAATCAATATGAATTTCCAAGAGCAAACAATATTCAGTAACCCAACCATTTTCTCTGATAAGAGTTCTGGTTTTTTACTAAATAAAGGAGAAGCAATGAATTTCCCTTATCTGGGCTTCAGGAAAGAATTTTAAAACAACAAACACAACGCTGTGATATATTGGACAACATATTTCTGCCAGGAAGTATTGCTGCCATTGACCACGGCTCTGGAAACCTCTCTGTAGTTGTGGTCTCTTCCTAGCAAGGGAGTCATCACCCAGCCATGGTGCACAGATGGGATGCAAGACTTTTAAGCTAAAAGAGAGCATTGGAATGAATTCAGGGTTGATTTCAGAGAACATAAATACATTCATAAAGCTGGATAACAGAAGTAAGTATCTAGGTATTTGATGAATGAAGCTGTGTGATGATCACTCAGGAGCAACAGGAGGATCAGAACTGAAATGAGACAGAATTTTAAGACAAAGCTTAATCAGTTTATAAAATAAACCTCCTTGAGTGGTTCCTCAAAGGTCTAACTGAAGAGATTCCTCCCAGCCATGTAATGATTTTTTCCAGTGTACTGAGAATTGATTGATTTTAACAGAGAGCAAGACTTCGGCAAGTCTGATGACTGTCGTTTCCACCTTACACTTAGATACAGTCTATTGCTTACTTATGTGTGCTTTAATTTCTCACAGAACTTTTCATGCTCTTTAATCTTTCTCTGAGTAATGAGAAATATTTAAGTTACGCTGAATTAGCTGGTCCTTTATTGTTGGTTACTGGATGAGACCTTTTTCCCTTGTTGAGTGGTGGTAAGACTGTGTCTTCTGTGATATACAGAAAGTCAACATCAAGCAATATTATGTTCTCTGCTCCAAATAGATGACTGTACCTATTTTCACAGATATTTACCTTAAAATTTCTTTCCTGCTTGTCAGCCTCCTAGAAAGTTACAACTTCTGGTGCCTGCTTGCAGCATTTGAAGAATTAGAGCAGCAATATACATCCAAGACAACAATTTACTAAGAGCAAATTTCTAACTGGCCCAAATGTCTCCTTGAAATACATACGCAAAGGAAAAAAATTAAGTTATGATTCTCTGCTAATGAGAACAGCATCTCTTAAAGTACTAATATGAGCTATGATGAAGAAGTGTATCATAAACAAACCATGATGAGACAGTTATAATTTTTCAGATCTGAATGATCTGCTAAGTAGTTGCAGTTTTTTATCTTCAAGGACCTGACATTTCTTTAAAAGCAAAGGCGAAAATGTTTTGTGTCTTATTTTGATGAAATGAAGCAATTAAGGTCCACAAAACTGAAATAATTAAGAATTAACTATGAATTAATGTCAGTGTGTTGCAGTATACAGGGTCTTGTACTTGAGGAAGTTTTACTTATCAATAGAACTTTCTGCTTTTGAACTACTATAAACAAACTTAAATCGACGTTTTCAATTTTTCTACTTCTATTTTTTTGCCTGTACTTCCTGTGACATGGGAATATCACTGCTCACAAGAATATCTTTTTGTTGATAAGTCCTTAAGAGCAAACATAAAATCCCAGAGCGGACCTATTAAGTGTCCAATAATAAAAACCTGAGGTTTCCTTTGCTGAAGTGAAAGTAGAAGTTTCTTCATAGTCTCTTAAGCCTGAAAACGTACCAAAATAAAACTGCAGCACAGTAAAGTACCACATGAAATTCCATTAAAATGTAGATTATCGGTCCAAGACAACTTTTTTTTGGTAATTGCTGAGGATCTTATAGTTTTCCCAGAACTTAGAAAATGTAGCTTGACCTTCCAGGACAACTTATATCATAGAATTACAGAATGGTTTCAGCTGCAAAAGACCTTTAAGATCATTGAGTCCAACCATTGATCCAGCCCTAAGTCCAACACTAGACCATGTTCCTAAGCATGACATCTACTTGCCTTTTAAATATGTCCAGGGATGGTAACTCCACCACCTCCCTGGGCAGCCCCTTCCAGTGCTTGACAATCCTTACAGTAAAGAAATTCCTCCAAATACCCAACCTAAACCTCCCCTGGTGCAACTTGAGGCCATTTCCACTTGTCCTATCACTGGCTACCAGGGAGAACAGACTGACTCCCACCTCACTAACCACTCCTTTCAGGTAGTTGTAGAGGGCAATAAGGTTTCCCCTCAGCCTCTTTTTCTCCAGACTAAACAACCCCAGCTCCCTCAGCTGCTCCTATAAGATTTATTCTCTTTCAGGGAGAAGATTTATATTCAGGTCAGTGTACAAGTGTCCTCTGGGATATGTAAGGGAGTATCAGGGATGTAGAACAAGAGCATTAATGGCCACAGGCTCTGCCTGGTGGTGGAGAAGTAGTGGGAGGAAGGCAAATTAGCATCCTTCCCCAAGTACTGGAAAGCCTTGGCATGGCTTTGCAAACTGAGGTATGTGCCCTCCTCCTCTGAGAGCCAGAGAGGTGGAAATGATGCTGTGTCCACTCTTAGACCTTGACAAGCTTAGGGTGAGAAGGTGGCATCTCTGTGAAGCAATGGAGCTGCTTATGGTACAGAAACTCCCGTAAGGCTGCATTGAGGTGCCTGGCAACCTGCCGCTCAGGAGCGTATAGGAAGCGAGAATCTCCCTTCCATTATACAATTAACTAATTATGCTTCTCAGTAGAATTAATTACAGATAACATTCACTCATTCATATTCATAACCCTTGTGTGTCTACACAGTAGCTATGATTTTCTTCTCTTACAGTTTGAATTATAACAGCCTAAATCTGCTCATTTTCCCACTTCTGAACTTCTCATCCCTCCGTGTCTTTGGCACAGCTGCTGTTTCTGAAGTGAAGGCAGAAAGGGAACACAGCATTTTCCTCCCTTCTACAACTGCACAGAACTATTTCATTGCCCCCTTGGGAAAAACATTTTAACGAAGCTACACATTATGGATAAACTGCTCTCTCTTTTCCTCATCATGCTTTCTGCTTTACGGTCTAGAAGGTGAGTCACTGTCTTTACTGAGCTCGTGTATCCTAGAAACCTTGGGCGTAATGTAAACCTCTTCCATTACATGCAGCATCTCATGGCTGAAGATCAGTTTTCACTATTAGATATGAGGGAGTGCTGAATGAGGTACTTAAAACTCTCAGGGAAAAAAAAAACAACCTAAAAATTTGTCAGCTAGTCATGCAAGCACACTGAGAATTTGTCACACAAACTTTGAATTAGAATATACAGCTCTTTTACCTTCACTTCAGCTACTGTCTTGCTATGAGCATAAACCTCTTTTTTTGCAAGAGAAAAGAGATATTTGGTTGCACAAGTTCCCATGTACACTGCAAACATCACTTAGACTTTTAAAACCAACCTGAATTTCATTTACACTGCAGTAATCTAGAGAAACATGACTGAATGTAATGAAAATGTTTTGGATTAGGCTTGAAGAAATGGTGACATGATTTAGCTCCAACCTTACAAATCTTATCCCAAAATTTCTAATATATTTTTCCACTTGCAAAGAGCTGCCAGTAAATAATTTATAGGCCACAAAATGTTGTCTTGATTAAAAATACCCCACAACCTAAAACTTCCAAATAAACCCCTCCAGAAATTGAACTAACTATTCATTTGTTCATTTGACAGAAGGCATGAATTGCAAACCTAAAATATTTTGGGGAAATATGTATTGTTTGTTAGTGTTTTTGGTTAAAACATTGAAGAGAAGTTGTCTCTGTGTATGTGTACCTACGCCCCAATGCAACAAGGAGAGAGACGTGTGGCCCCATCGCAGTCTGGAAGCCCCGTGCTGCTCATTTCCTTTAAAAAAAGAGAAATCTCTGTCCCTGCTTGGTGGGGAAATAGCTTTGTGCTGAAATCCACATAAGCATGAGGAAAACAGACCAAGATATGAGTTAAGGCTTGGACCAATGTGACAAGATTGACTGTTGAGAAATAATCAATAAAGCTGAATGCTGCAAGGAGCTTCATGGGTTTAGGATACTTCTCTAGGCATGTTGGAGGACAGAAAACAAGACTGTGAAGAGCAGAATAAGAACTTGCAGAGACACTTTCACTAGAAAATAACTTTCTGATTAGATCCTTCTCATTTCAGTTTCATTTTTGGTGAAAGCAGATTTTTCCTTTGTTTTTCTTAGAAAAGAAATTAAATGCAGTGCCCTTGCTAAACTGTGTCTTAAGAAGACTATAGGCATTCAAAAGCAAATTTATTTGCTCTAATTTGTTTATAATATTCCCTCCTGCAAAAAAATATCTTGGATAATTTCTCTAACTGCTGGCAGTGCATGCTGTGATATATTCCTTTATGATGTGGTTAATGTTTCTACGGGAGGACTAACTTTGCATTTTCCTTTAAATTTTGTGCAGTTTAAACTTCCAAAATATCCACTATATTAATGCGGAGGAACTGCATTACCCCTGCTAATAGTGAACTTCTCAAAAGAATTGCTGGAACAAATTCAAGATCAACTCATTTCTTAGAACCGGCCAAGTCAGGCAAAAATAGGATGAGGTCACCTATTCCCAGTGTCTGAACATTTTATGCTGTGCTACTGTTTTGAGTACATCTTCTTTTCCCTTAGGTTCATGTGTATCTCTCTCTAGACAGGCAAATATTTTTTGAAAAAATAATAAAAATCAACAAGTTGGTCTAGCGAATTAAAAACAGAGAATCTTGCCAGGAAAAAAAGATATTAAAACTTGGATATTCAGTCACTGTTTATCTCAGCTGGAATGACTGATGGCTGTTTTTCTTCTGCTCTTTGGCTGCCTCCTCTTCTCAAACTTGAGTTTAAAAACTTCATAACAATATTTAAACTTCAAGTAATAGTACTATCTAAACATCCTAAATCTTGAAGTGCAGATCCTTCAGTGTTTAACTTAATCTTCAAAATTGCTCAGTGCGGAAGTTTGTTAGCTTGCTAAGACTGTCTCCAGGAAAGCAACGGTACCAGCTATGTTTAATCTATTGATAAATTTTATTTGCTTGAGGGCTAGTTAAGAAACTGCGCTCATGTGTGCATAAGTGTAGCACATATTGAATGGTAAAAATATTATTCTTATTTTCCTAAAAAAAAATCAGCAAACATCTGGTATTTCCTCATGATGGTTTTGGCCCAGTGTTCCTGAGCTGGTTATTAATGGTTTAAAAGAATATGTAAAGCAAACACACATGCAGTTCTCAAATAACACACCAGTTGGAGGATGGGTCAATTATACAAATAGGTTTCTACAGCTTCATAAGGAGCTTACCTATGAATAATTTGCTTTTTAATAACGTCATAGGGAATGCCAAGGAAAAAAGGTGTATACATATGGTGAGGAACTGTCTCCTGGAAAAGTGATTTTGAGAGAGGAGCTCGAACATGATCCATAGCAAATCAAGCGCAAATCTCAAATGTGGTGGTGTAGTTGAAGTTAAAAGTGGATCTACCATCAGAGGAACATCAGCTAGAACAAAGTGGCGTTATAGTCCTGTGCAGAACAGAGATGACCACTACTGGAATATTTTGTCTAGATCTAGTTACTCTCTTCAAACAGAAATATCAAGCAATTCCTAAGCATTCTGAAAAGAAGTGAGAGACTTGAAGGTTGGTTTCATGTGTGATAACTGAGCTAAATTAGTTTACAAATAGAAATATTACAGAATTGTTGAAGGTACCTTTTGAATATACCAACAGAAGAAAAGAAATCTGATGGTACATGCTCTTTAATCTAGGAGAACAAGGTATGCCTGAGATCCAGTCGCTAAAAATTCAGCTTGAGAATGAAGCGAAACATTTGAACAGGGAGTTAGTAAAATACTAAGAACTATTACCAATGGTTGTGAAAGACTTTTTCTCACTTGAGTGTTTAAATGAGAGTGCGTATCTTTAAGAAAAATGGCTTTGGCATCAAGTATATTACTTCTATATGGTCACAGTAGGATAAAATCCTTTAAGCTGAGATACTCAGAAAACCTTAATTTTATATTGTCTTTAATATGCTGACAGTGCTCAAAATCTCTGATTTATCATATACCATGTTTGACAGAATTTCTCTAATATCTTGTAAATCATGATTGGCCAACCAATGGCATCTTCCTTTGGAAACTGGGATTTAAGATTTAAGCCCTCTCTCCTTCCAATCAATAGCGAAGAATTCCAATACTTCACAGCAAGTCCTAAAAGAATGGAGCTAGCTGTGGAAATAGAGTGGGAAAAGACTCATCTCTTTGAAGAATGTGAAGATATATATGAAGAATGTGAAGAATAATGATAGGTGCTTCCTCAGAAACCTGTTTTTGGAAAAGAAAATGATGTTTGTAGGAATCCCTGTTGATGCTAAGGGTGCTGATATGTACCCAGTATCATTATCCACCAAGTTTTTCAAAGTATAAAGTGCTTTACAACATCTTAAGGTGAGCATTATGGACACTGTAATTTAAGATTCTTTTATGGGGTATGAAGAAGGGAAAAGCTTGCTTTCTTCTTCCTTCTAGGTCTCCCTTAATGCATTCATTTAAATTAATTAAAAAAAAAAAAAGTTGTTACTTGCCTTCTGCCACATCCTGGCTCTATTCCTGCCACATCCTGGCTCTATTCCTGCCACTTGTGCACAGACCATTTCCTCTATCACTGCAGTAAAGATGTGGCACGCAGTGGGGATTTCATGAAGAGGGAGTGTACATCTATAGCAATATCTTATTACAATTGGTTGCTCCCCAAAGAGTAAGATGTCTTTTACCAGTCAAATTCACCTAAACTCACAAACAAGAATTCAGAGCATTTCTAAGGAACTCTTGGTTCTTCCTCCATAAAAATGGAGATTTATTATACAATGACTTCTATTAACTTTATTCTTTGTGAGGACAAACCCACTCTTTTTGTCTGGATAAGAACTGCGTTTTGAAGCACCATGATGCTCAGGACGACCTTTCTGTTGTGAGGACAGTTGCATTATGATCTGATCTGACTTTTTCCCATCCCAGTATGGTTTGCCCTGTGAAAGTTCGTATGGCTTCATAACAACCAATCATCACATAAATATTTATCTGTAGACTTTGATAGACTTACAGTCCTTGACACATCTCTGGCTTTGCAAGAAGAACTCTTATTCAGTTATTGATACAGAAGTCTTTAGGGTGGCTTTGCTGAAGCGATATAAAGTTTATCCTCCTGTCTTTCAGCCAATTTTAGGGGCCAGGCGTGATGGTTCACTAAATGAACTTCTGCATCAGCCTGATCCCTGTTTTTATGCTTTCTGTGGATTGTTTGTTATTTTTGAATGCTTTACAGAATTAAACTTGACAAAATCCCTTTTAATAAGGACAAGGACTGGGAGTTCTTCCTCTCCTTATTCCCATTTCTCATTTTTTAAAATGTTGTTGACCATTTTTCTTTGTTCCTTAACAGCTTCACATTCTTGCAGATGACCTTTTCTCTATTTGTCTTCAGATGTGGCTGAAACCAGCTCTGTTGAGATAATTAAATCATATCCATTTTCCTCTCTTTCCCAGTCTGCGTTTAGTTGTCTTCTATGTGATTGGAGGCTGTCACACCACAGCTTTTTCCAAGCTGGCATTGACATTTCTCTCCCCAGTATCTTCTCACAAATTATTTCTGCAGCCTCTTTCAGGAGATCCCCAATGTACCATCCTTCTTCAAAAACATCTCTTTTTGCAAAACTTTCTACTTTCAGACACTTTTTGACACTCCTCATTATTTCCAAGGCTTCCTTTTCTTTAGATTTTCTTTAATTTCTCCTCCTGGTAGGCCACACTGTGCCATCACTTAGTACACAGGGCTCTTGATTGGATTTGGCAGGTAGCGATGTGGCTCAGTACCATCCAAAAAGTTTGCAACTTCAGGCAATGCATCTTTTAATGATCCCCAATCAGCTTTGTTCCATCACCTGCAGCTCCTTGATCTTACTTAAATGTCAATGACATATTTTCTAGTAGTTTAGTCAACATTAAAAAAAACCACTTTTATTTTTTAATTCAAATTGTTCATTGTGTTTCATGTATTTGAGCTACAGTGTGACATTATTCTTCCACATTTTCTAGTAATGTTTTTCTCTGCATATTCAACACAACCTTAACACGTATTTTTTCTTGGGTTTATTCATCAAGTTGTTAGTTGGTGCTATTCTGACCAAACCTGAAAACTGTCTGAGTTTGCACTTCTTTCTGAAATTTTCAGTTTGTTCTAGGTAAACTTTTGTTCCCTACATATATTCAAATTACAGAGTCCAGAAGCAATGTCAGGGGTATGTTGAACCACTGCTACACAGTGTCCATCCCTTTCCAAAAGGTTATGGTACAACTGGGAGAGCAACAGAAAAGGCAACCAAAGTGATTCAAGTTTGAGAAATAACTAATAGCAGAATTAGGGAATATTGTCCAAGAAGAAATATACCTTTGGGGAGCTACATACAGGTCTTCAAAATCCTTAGTGCTTTGGTAAAAATTAGTACAGAACATTGTACTTCTAAAACAATAATCAGGAGGTGTCAGATGAAACCGGTAGGTAAGTGGTCTTATGCCAGCGAAGAAAATATTTGTTCATCTATAGCTCAGCAGTAGAATTTCTTACCAGTGGAGGTAGTGGACATCGAGAGGTAGTGGACATTGCTCAGGTGGCCAAGAAGGCCAATGTCATCCTGGCTTGTATCAGCAATGGTGTGGGCAGCAGGAGCAGGGCAGTGATCCTTCCCCTGTGCTGAGCACTGGTTAGGCTGTACGTCAAATTCTGTGTAGAGTTTTGGGTCCCTTACTCCCAGAAGGACATTGAGGGACTGGAGTGTGGCCAGAGAAGGGCAAGAGAGCTGGGGAGGGGTCAGGAGCACCCGAATGATGGGGAGTGGCTGAGGAAACTGGCAGGGTTCAGCCTGGAGAAGAGGAGGCTGAAGTGAGACCTTACTGCCTTCTACAGCTCCTGAAAGGAGGGTGTAGTGAGAGGGGTGGTGGTCTCTTCTTCCATGTAACCAGTGATAGGACAAGAGGAAACTGCCTCAATTTGCACCATGGGAGGGTTAGATTGGATAAGGGGAAAAATTTCTTGAGTGCAACAGTGCTCAAGCAGTGGAAGGGGCTGCCCAGGGAGGTGGTGGAGTCCCCATCCCTGGAGGGGTTCAAGAAGCATGTGTATGTGGCACTTGGGGCCATGGTTTAGTGGGCCTGGTGGGATTGGGTTGACGGTTGGACTTGATGATCTTGGAGGTCTCTTCCAACCTTAATGATTCTGTGATTCTGTGAACTCCCTGGACCACAAACAGTGAGATGCTGGAAGATCATTCTGCAGAAGCATCTCTAAGACTGTCACTGCTTTCTTCCAGGTTTTTTTTTACTTTGACATCTGTCCCTGGCTGCCCGCAGAGACAGGGCAGTATATGAGGCCATTTGCCTGATCTGGAAGGGATATTGCACGCAAAAGCATTTTTTCAGGCTTTTATAATCTGAACTTGGATGTTTTGGATTCAATAAATAATCATACAAATTACATGCTGGCTTTCTGCATTATGGGTCACTTAACATTGCACAGGGACTGGAGCCTTCAGGACAGTCAACTTTGAAAACTGGACTGGTTTTGCCATTCTAGACACACATCTGTTATGTTTAGTCTATGGAAATACATGTGTTTGTGGGCTGGAGAGCTCATAGCCCCTAAGGCAATTCCCTCGTGAACTGAATCTGTCTGGATTGGAGAACTACTTTGAGAAAGTGGAGGCAAAGAAAAGGTACTGAGAGTCCAAGCTTTCCCCGAACCGTTGTTTAACTAAGACTTGACACGTGCCTGGCAAGACGGCCAGAACCACAAATTCTTTCTTGATCTGTGAGGGAAAAACTTATCTTCTATAATCCGGCTTTGTTTATTGAGCACTGACAAGGCACAAGGATGAGGGGAGCTACTGGTCGTGTAAATTTTGTGATGTAACAAGTAAAAACTCAACATAATTAGAGATCAGAAGAGGGAAAAAATGAAGGCTGTAGGCACTGAAGAACCTCACCCACTCAGAATCAGTAAGCGTTTTAGGGACAAATCACTCTACTTTGGGTTCTTAGCCGTAAAATGAGGACATCTCACAAGGCTGTGTGTAAATGTGTGAAAGTTAGAGACACTTATTTTCTGCAGTGATGCCCAGAATAAAAAAGCTCCTAAGAAAATAGAATATTCTGTGTGCAATGCAATGTAGAGAAGTGTGATGGATGATGAGGATAAAAAAAAAGAAATAAAAAGAAAATTCTGAACAGCAAGATGCTTCCTTTGCTGAACATTCTCCAACGAAGGATCTAATTAAAAGAACAAAGAAAGCCCCAAAACCCACAAGAATACAAAAAAAACCCAAACAAAACTTGTTAAGAATAGAGACAGTCTTCTGAAGACAACAGGAACAGCCCGATTAACACATCTTGTCCTACAGCAGGTCTGGGTTAACATGAACAGATGGCATTTTATTTTATTTTATTTTATTTTATT
>NW_010186165.1:0-27899 GCF_000695765.1 Mesitornis unicolor
CAACCGAGCGATTCTGTGATTCTGTGTATTTCTGTGAAAACACAGTACATGATGTAGGCTATTCTAACAATACCGATGCAACAATTGTACACAAGACATGGAGCATCTGTGCATTTTTTTAAAAAGTCACATGGATTTGCAAGTATTACCCTGAATAGAGTGTTATGTAACACAAGATGCCTGATTTGGGAAAAAAAAATGTAGAAAATAGTAACAAGAATGCCTAGCATGACATAGGAAATGATAAAGCTAAAATGACAGATTCATAGAATGGTTTGCATTGGAAATGACCTTGTCCTTGTTTGAGTTAAATAGAATTAATTGTCTATTTGGTAACTTTGTCAGTGAAGTCTTTTCTAAGGGAATGTACTTTCTGAAGCTAATGGCATGTTTTTCCAGACAGTGTTCATTTCTACAACTGACAGTGCTTGATGTTGATAGTTACTATTAGGAATGGTATGTAAATATGGCTCTTGTTTATACTGGCACCCATGGAGACCATGATCACTGCCACATCATGGGGGTGTTGTACGTGAGAGGTCACACCTGTGGGGAGGAGCAGACAAAACAGATAACCCAAAACTGGCCAACAAGGTATTTCATCCCACATACATCACAGTCAGCATAAAGCTGAGTGATCACGAGGGTCAAACCCTTATTTTCCTCTTCCTCTCTGCTTCTTCTAGCATAGATGATGTCTGAGCAGAACTCAACTAGTTTGTCTGCCTTCAAACCTGATCCATGCATGCCTGAATCTGGTTCCTGGATCTTGCTCCCACCTGCTGCTGAGTCCGGTCTGGGACTTTTCCAGTGCCCTGCTCTGAAGAGCCTCTGGTGATATAATCATCACTGGGGGTGGGGGGTGAGGAGAGGATTTGATATTTGTTTTGTAAATGTTTGTATACATATCACTATTTTCCTATTTACATTATTATCCTGTAGTATTAGTGTTATTGTTTCATTAAACCTGTTTTAATTTTCTTTTTCTGCCCATGAGTCTCTCCCTTATTCTCTTTCTCTTCCCCTTCTGGGGAGGGGAGAGGAGTTCATAGAGAGCATCTGTCCATCATTTAGTTGCCAGCCCAGCCCTAAATCTCAACAGACCTTCATAAATTATCTAGTACAATCCCCTGTCATGGACAGGGACATCTTCCACTAGATCAGGTTGCTCAAAGAGCCCATCCAACCTGATCCTGAACATTTCCAGTGATGAGGTATCCACAGCTTCTCTGGGCAACCTGTTCCAGTGTCTCACCACTGATAATAAAGAATGGCTTTCATCTATCTAATCTATATCTACCTCTTTTACTTTAAAGCCTTGTCCTATTACTAGAGACCTTGGCAAACAGTAATCCCCCTTTCAGTACCAAAAAGCTGCAATAAGGTGAGAGCCCTGCAGCTTTTTCTGACTGTTCAATTTAAGATTATCTTCATTGTAACATTCACATTTTTAGGGACTTCCAGGACCATTTTGATTACCTATCAGAGTTTGAAAAATTCAGTGAAAACAAAGTTTCTGCAATGGAATTAAAATAAAATTGCACAAATTCCAGCACCAGTTTGATTCCTATGGAATTCTTAGTAGTGACTCACAGTCCTCCTGCCTTCCTATTTTTTTGTTTCTATCTGCTTGCTAAGAACTTAATATGTTGAAAAATACTTTTCTCTGTTATTCAAAGTGTTTATTTTCTTGCTGTATTGGAAATATTTCCAAATCATCCACATTTCTTACATGGTCAGACATTTGCTGTACCATGACTGGCAGAACATGGAACAACATGGCGTTGTGTTCCAAAGTGGAGCTGTTTGTATTAATGTGACATTATTTAGGTTATAAAACATCTTAATTTTTCTGAGGAAAAAAATTCAGTCAGCTTCTTATTTAATGATTATCTGGATATCTATCCTCATTAATATATTTTTTTACTACAGGGTATAAAAATATAAATAGATTTTTTGATAAACAAGCAAAAAATTTAGTGATACAATCTTCTTTAAGTGAGCTCCATGTCAAAGGACTCATTATATCAACTCATCCAAAAATCAATGAAGTAAACAAGCATGCTGAAATATCTGACAATCTTCTAATTTTTTATTTTTTTCTAGCAGTAAGGCCATCATCTTCCAATGAAAAGAATACAGAATTCTTTGGCAGTTAAAATCTCTTTTTAGTTATAGACAAGCTAAAGATAGAATGCACAAGACAGTCCAGAAATGAATTTGTGGTGTCTGACCAGTCATGTTTTCCTCTGACACAGACATATTCATGCACACGAGCTCATGCATACACACAGAAATGCACACACACATCTACACGCAATTATTTGTGTAAAACACAATTTGGATTAAGTGTCTTCTTTCCTTTGCGATTCATTATCATTTCAGCACTTGATGCCAATTTAGCTTGTTCTAGTCTGGTCTCCTGATGTGTTTCAAGTATTGCTGAATGCATTCCACAGATTATGATTTTGGTACCATTAAATGAAACAACAGTTTTTTGCAAGCTATCTACCACCTATGCTGCACGGTCCTCTTTGTGGCAGTTCCAAACTGCTCAAACTAAGGTTATATAATTTTCTGTCTACTGTAATCTCAAGAACACTATCAGAGGAGTTTCTCCTACCAATGGTATGTATAATTTTCTTATTTCTGACATATTTCTTAGCAAATTTCAAGGATATTCTCAAATCTATGTTACGTAATTGGTAGTTTACTAAACTGTCTCTCTATTTCTTAACAGTGAAACATATTAAATCTGTTTAAGTTGTAGGTTGTTCAACTTTTGTTTTGGAAAATGTCTTCATTTTTTAATATTTTCCTTCAGCTTTCCCTTCAGTTTAAAATTGTGTCAATGATGGAAACAGACCTGACTAAGCTTGGCTCATCTGAAGCTTTTCCTCACAGCTTAATACGTATTTTTCTGGATTGTTTCAGCTAGCTCTCTGTTACTACTCTCTTTGAGGCTATGTCATTATTCTGGAGATAATTAATGGTTAACATCAAAGCCATGATGTACTTACATTCTAACTTAACAAGTGTCTAAGTGTAGCCAAAAATAAGAATATGATCTGAATGTGGGTTTCTGTGTACACTTTCATTTATATTTACATCACAACAAGAAAAGTAATTGATCATTGTTTTCTTCATTATAACTCGTTTTTTCACCAGGAGAAAATAAGTTGCCTTCATTTAAATGGTCTTTTTCCTATGCATATTCAATGGAAAAATTTTGTACCAGTGCTGATAGTCCACAAGTAAGTTCAGGATCAATTAGGTTCTGTGCTGTGCAAACTGAAGTGAAAACAGATCCATTCTTACGTAAAGCAAGAAGGGCAAAGGGAGAAAAAATGTTTAGATTTTTTTTTGCTAAACTAAATTAAATAGACTAGTTTGTCCTTAGGAAAAGACAAGAAGTTTTTTCAATAAATAAATTTATTATATATATATTAACTACTTTTTCTATATTTGTGTAGTTATTTCTGAAATTACCAACCAGAATAATTCATTTTTTTCTGATAATATGGATATGTTGCATCTTGGTAAGAAGTTTTATCTTTCTTTATTTGTTCAAGCAATAACATTTTTAAAAGGTTTTTTTTCACATAATTTTAGATTTTTTTTTTATTATAAATACACTCAGTATACTTCTGTCTTTTCTTCAACCTAGCTCCAGGTTCTCAATTTATTTCAGAACTGTATAACCATAGTCAAAAAAGTTAACTTGCTTTTTATGATTTCTGTCTGCATGTGAAAACATCAGGACTGAGAACTGATGTGTATTTTCATTTTATTTCTCTGTATAGGCTCAAATTATAGCCGAGTGCTTTGGGAGAATCAATTCTGCTTAAAGATCAATTAATAGTTTTCCTTGTTTCACCCACATCTATGCCAGAGGTGACATTGTGTAAGTCATTTGCATATAGAGCTGAGAAAATACAAAATAAAGTGATTAAAAGTAAATTAAGTAAACAGTCCACTCTGGACTCCTGGGTAATTAGGATACATTGTTTTTGATAGTTCTATGTTATGCTTGCACATGTACTGAATTTAAATGTCAATTATAATTTGTTCCCTATTTAAATTTTATTTTATGTTACTTACATATCTTTTAAATACAAGCATACACATTTTTGAGCACAAACTGCTCACTATAATTCCAAAGAAAAGATAAAAATATGAAAGAAAATAAAAGATTTATTGCTGTATATCAGATCTTTGGTTTAGATGTAACTCTTTCCAAACTGCTTGCATTGCTGCAGTCCTTATAGGAGTACCACAGGACTCCCCTATTTCCAGAGTCAGCCAGCAAGCAATCAAAGAAAATATTATTGGTGATGAGTTCTTAAAGATCCTTTTGGAAGTTCTGGGAGCTTAGTATCACTTCTGAATCTCCTGTTCTGATTTTCCAATATTATCCCTGGAATTAATGTATGACTAAGTACCTGTTAATCAGCTAGTTAGATTAAATTCAGTAGCTGTTCTATTAAACAGCTAAAACATTAAATCATCTGTTTCAGTTTGTAATAATTAGAAAATAAAAACAAAAACAAATACAAAACCCCAAAAAGAATTAATAAAGCTTACTCCAGAAATGCCTCTTTTGCCTAAAGAAGCACTTCTTTTCAAAAAACATTTTGTTTTGGATGATGAAAGAAATCTGACCTTAATGTCTAATATCTGCAGTGTTTGAGCTATCACATTCTTTCCAAAACAGACTGTGTCTACCTTTAACACTTCTTCCCTAGCACTCCTTGTCTTTCAGCAAATCAGAGGATCTTTGATGTGTGAAATCTCTGATAAGTTTAGTTAGAACTGTAAAAACATTGATACACATCTTCTGAAGTATTCATAAACAATTTTATATAGGCTGATGCTCTGCTCTGTAAGAAGTGGGTCACCAGAAACAGAATTGAAAGAGCTGAACAGGAGTTCGACTGTGTGCTTTAAATGTCAGCTTTTATTTAGACTTCCTTTAATGGAAATAAATTGCAGTTTTGGAGAGCAGTTGATTTCATGGTAACATAGATGTCTAACATCTTTGACATAAATAATCTTTTTTTTTTTCTCTCCATTCATGATAGAGATAGTTTGGGTTAATATCTCAGACTATTTGCTTTCAGCGTCTTTGGAAAGCTAAACCTAGATGATACGAATCCTAGCCTTTATATCTGACATCATAGATGGATATGTATCTGTTTTAAGTAAACACTGGTATACAATTTACCTAACCAATAAACTATACAGTCATCTAGTTATTATACAATGTTAAAATATTTTTATACGAGAAGAAAGTCTTTAACATTCCTCTATTGTGCCTAAGTAAGAATTTTCCTAAATCTGTGTGATGCCAAGCTCATGGCTTCTTTGGTTCATTCATATTATCAACACCTATAATTAACACTGCCAAGTGATCACAACTAATGCAAGCACAAACCACTTCTCAAATGAATTCAGTGAAATATGGTACAATACATTATGAACAAATTGAACAACACCTAAAAAACTCGGCAACTAATAACTTAAAGTCATAACATGAAAGGCTGCAAGCGCTAAGACAAACCAGAAGAGTGAATTCATCAGTGAATAATTCACTTTGAATTTTCTGCTTATGTCTCCCCACAAATCATTTCTTGACAACAATTTTTGGAAGCAAGCTCAGCTCTTAAGCTTTTTTTTCTAGTTGCGTGTCCTCTCCTCTCTCCTCTTCTGTTTCCAGGCAGTTCTTAGATAACTGTGGGGGCAATGTCATTAACAGTTTCTCCTTTGCCTGCTCACACTGCCAGCAGCTTAACAGGCTTCCCATATCTGTATGATGTGAAACAGACTGATTTGTGATGCTTCTACTCTCATCTACCCTTAGGTGTATTCAGTGAAGTCTGAGAGACCAAATGCAGTACCATGCCTGTAGCAAAAGCAAGAAAGACTTACAGTGTAAGTCTGTAAGAAACAGGTAAGCATTGGTATGTTTGGTAAGACCTCAAACAGGGAAACTTTAAAAAGAGTGACAAATACATGATGGACAAAACCAGCAGTCCTCTGTTCTGAGAAGATAAAGGAGAAGGAAATGTAGGAAAAAAAAAAGAAAAGCACATGTGCATTGGAGGAAATTCTTATGAAAATGATGAGGAGAGGTTATGTCTACATTACAAGTACAGTACTATTTCCAGTTCTTCATTTACATTGTCTCAAGGATGTGTAGCTAGAGTAGACAAGACAAGGATGTTCTAATCCAAGCATAGTAAAATGATTGTAAAATTATCAAGATTTTTGTTATAAAATGGGAAAAGGAAGAGCAGAAGAGTGGAAGAAAAAGTACAGAGATGAAGTGGAAGTAGAAAGTGATTGGTTAGTAATTAGGTTAAAGGACTGCAGAAACCATCATGAATAAGTGGCAAATGCAAAGGTAAGAGAGTTGTAAGATTAAAAACATCTTATGGCCTGAATTCTTTCTCCTCAGTTCCTCAGTAGGCAGTGCTCTTGAATAACTGCTGGGACAATTCAAGTCTAAAGCAGGAAAACATCACCAAACTTGGATTCGTAGTCAAGGGATGTATTGAAACGTTTGCCTGTACAACAACAAAATAAAATAATAATGATAATTTTAAAAGGATAATAGAGAAACAGTAGAATGAAATTTAATCTCTTCACTAAATATCCCTAGTAATTTTATTTTATTTTATTTTTTAGATTATCTGTATCTTTATCTTATGCATAAATTGTGTCTGACATTTTTCCCACATGCTGTCACACATACTGACTGGTTAATATGTCAAGAGAAAAGTTCAAAGGTCTTTGGTAAGGCTGACAAGGTCTTCTCATTCCCTCCCAAACTACATAAATTATCCTTAAGGATGAAGGCTGCACATCCATGGCAAACATTCATTACCAATGTCACTCTTAAGAATGCTGATTGATAGGAATTGAATTCATTTAACACCTATTGGGTAGCAAAATTGTATTTCCCTTGCTCTAATCTCAAGTCTTTGTGGTTAGAGTTTGGCTCTTCCACAGCATCATTTCTGACCAATCAATTTCAGTGACTCACAGCCATTCAAAGTTGGCATTCTTTTTTCCTCAAATTGAAGCAATGATTACTTATATTAAATATTTATAGATGTATATTAATCTAATGAACTCAAAATGCAACCTACAGATTGAGCAAGAAAAAAAGCAAAAAGGAATTTTAGGGATAAAGACAGAATTTGGATCTTATAAGCACAGAGAAATGCAGCTGGATCTGGAAAGAGTTTTCTTTTTAATTATATGATGCCACAGAGTGTCTCTTTTGCATGTTCAGGCTTGTTCATCTTGCAATGGAAGTATTTCTTTTCTGACACTCAATTCACGTTCCCTCAATTTTCTTTATATTCTTTTTACCTAAGGATAGAACAGGGTCATAGTGCTTTAAATGATGAAAGAAACCATGAGATTTCTTCTCTAAAGCTAATATCATTTGGAGAGAGTCCAACGTAGGGCTACAAAGATGATTAAGGGAGTGGAGCATCTCCCTTATGAGGAGCGGCTGAGGGAGCTGGGTCTCTTTAGTTTGCAGAAGAGGAGACTGAGGGGAGACCTCATTCATGTTTATAAATATTTAAAGGGTGAGTGTCACGAGGATGGAGCCAGGCTCTTCTCGGTGACAAACAATTATAGGACAAGGGGTAATGGGCACAAGCTGGAACACAGGAGGTTCCACTTAAATTTGAGAAGAAACTTCTTCTCAGTGAGGGTGACAGAGCACTGGAACAGGCTGCCCAGAGAGGTTGTGGAGTCTCCTTCTCTGGAGACATTCAAAACCCGCCTGGACGCTTTCCTGTGCAACCTCATCTAGGTGTTCCTGCTCCGGCAGGGGGATTGGACTAGATGATCTTTTGAGGTCCCTTCCAATCCCTAACGTTCTGTGATTCTGTGATTCTGTGAGAAAGGGAAATAGAAAAAGTCTCAATAAAATATACAACATGACTTGATTTTAAGCACTTTTCACGCTGTACCCATCTGCCAGATGCCTTAGTTTCTGCATTTATTGTTCCATGTCTTCAACAGAAAGATTGCTAGTAAAATTCTGATACTTAATTAGCTATATCCTTTTGAAATCAGCGCCCTCAAGTATATTCTTGAGTCTTGCAATATTTCACAAGAAATAGTATCATATTTCTGTAAAAAGCAATGCAAATTTCTGAAGTTATGCTGTGTATTGGGTTCTGTTTCCTGCAAAATAAGCAAGACTAAGAGGTTTTTTGTATTTATTGTTTCCAATTTTTCAGTTTCATTTTACAATACTTTGAATCCCTGTTCTGAAAGTTATTCACTTTAACCACAAGGGCAAAATACTGAAATGAAAAAGGCACAGGCACAAGTAGAGAGAGGAAAAAAAAACACTCAAGGAAATAAAATTGAATTAGAGCCTGAAAACTGATATTTATTACCACCTTAATAACTAGTATCTGTTGTAACTGTGGATGTTCTTGCTATTAACCAACAGCCCAGACACTGTGCAGGCAGGAATTTGAGAGGCAGTTCAGAAAATACAGCCTAGTTCCTCTGTTTTTTCCAATGCATAAATACTTGGTCTGATGGTCCAGTTCCTGGGAACATGTTGACCAAGCCCTGGCAGAAATAGAAATGTATGCTTGGCAGTCAAGAGACTGGTGCACACTAGAGGTCTGTGAAGGATGTGGAAGCCAAATTCATTCTGGACATTCTGGAATCCAGCTGCAGATGTCTTCATTGTGCAGAAATCTTCTGAACTATATAAAAAAGGGGAATATGCTTTTTGCTTTTTATAAAAGAGATGCTCCTGATGCAGAGGAAGCTACCATCAGTAACTGAATTTAAATTAAAAAAAAACCAACCAAACAAACAACAAACCTAAAACTAGGTTCAGTGAAGTTAGGCAACTTGGCATTTGATTAGTTCCGTATATGTCATGGGAGTAGCTGCTTAACTAACTTGGAATGGATAATCTTTTTTGTTTTGTTTTGTTTTTCTTTAGAGGTGTATACTTGTCTCCAGTCACTTTAATTGTTTATTTCAGAATAAATTGATTTCACTTCATTTCCTTCTCTACTAGATTAAGATTTTTTAGAATTTAGGTAAGGTATAGCAGCAAAAGATCTACAGGATTACCTATTCAATGTGAAGTCAAAAAATCTGTATCCATTTTACATGGGAGACTAGACTTTGAAGCCAATGTAGACTCAGTTAATTTTATTGTCTACACACTGGTGAAGAATTAAGATGCTTGATTCAATATTTTTTGTATTGCAACATTTATTGTCTCTGTACCATCTGTTCGTCTGTACATTTCATCTTCACTCACTGTAACCACCTCATGGCTAAGAGCAGAGACCCATGTCATAACAGCCTACTAGAAAGTGAGCTAAGTTTCACAATATTCTCCTCTGAAGAAAAGAAGAATCGGTCTTATACAGAACTGAACTGAAATCCTGGGTAAATGGAAATAGGAGACTTGGTAGTGATAACTGAATCCCATGACTAACGCTATGCAGTAGTATAAATGCCACTCATACTAATATCCTACTACTGTGACTAATGTGATATAGCTTTAATCTGCTCATAGTGAACTAGGTTAAAAAGAGGAAAGAGAACATTTTCTCTATTCTTTACTTTTCAAACTTCTTTCTTGAAGTGAGACAGAAAAAGATGTCAAAATTCATGATGCTTTAATCTGAATACTGTCTTTGCTTAAAACATGTGCAATCCCCTGTAAGCTAATGCATGAGTATTAATGCATTTTTCCCAAATGGTGAATGTCACTTGGGAGGTTGCCCTTAGCTGTGGCTAAAATAATTCAGGAAGCATAGTGTGTAACACATCCCATAACCCCAAATAATGTCTTCTCCTTTGTATTTTTCATGTCTTACTATAAACCACACTGCATTCCTGAGCAAATTTAGTGCAGCTACATATTATATGGCTTTTGATTAACGTCATAGCAATCAAGGATCAAGATCTAAAAATGAAAATATATTATTGTCCTTTCCCATACAGGTATTAGTCTTCTCACACCTAAAAAGAGTTATAATAATGCCTGATCTCACATCTGAAGTCTAAGAATTGAACAGCCTTAAATATCGTATTGGAATATTACCTGATTTGTTGTTGTGATCTACTGGGCATTTTACCTCTTCTACAGTAAAAAAACCCCTACCACTACACAAAAAAAAAAAAATTACACATAACAAAGTCCTTTTCTATGTCTTAATGTAATAGTGATTTTTGTCTCAGAAATCAGAAAGCCTGACTACAGATCTATTTTTTTGACATTACAAATAAAAAAGTGTGAATCCTTATATCCATTACAGAAAGATTAGTAAAACTCACTCATTATTATCCATTCAGTCTTTCATTGGTGTCTTCTATGTACAATAATTGAATCTATGCTTCATACTATGAAGTGAATAGCTACAGAAATGTGGGTTTTTTCCCAAGTATTGGAAAACCTGTGACACATCTCACATTGACAAAAATATTCTTGCAATAGAAATCAGTCTACATAATAATAACAGAAATAATTTTTAGACTTGATTTAGGAACTTGAAAAAGAAGTCTCTAAAAGTATTATTTAAAGTTTGAATTTCAATAAAAAACAGGCTAATAAGATGTGTTTATAACGTATCATTTTTTAAACATAAAATGAATGTATAAAGAATATAATGAAAATTCAACTTCTGTACTTGAATGAATGCCATATTTTCCACCCAGGTCTTCAGCAAGATTGAAAAGAACATCTCTGTTTCTAAAGCTTATGAAAAATCAGAATATGGAATGAAAAAAGCCCCAAGAAAAAACCCCAAGAAACTAACAACAACAACAAACAAAACCAAAAACAAACACAAAAAGATAGATCTGCTTAAAGAATACTTAAAAAAACAGTGGGAAATTCAAGATGAAAAATTTGCCTCAAGCTAGTAAAAAAGTGTTTTAGGCCTTTTTGTTCTATTCAGTAGTAAATCAGGCCTAAAATAAGACTTCTGCTTTGCTTGCTAAAAATACAGTTCATTTCTGTACAAAGGCATGAATAGTCAGACAAGAGCAAAAATTATTCTCTAGTATAATGTTTTGGCTGCTTCTTTGGAAAAAGATAATCTGTTTTACAAGCAGTGAATCCGGATATTTTGGCTACACCTTGATCAAGTGGTTTTGAAAGTGCTTAGTCTAATAGACCAGGAAACTGTTGGAGGTTGGAACAGAATCTGGCTTTCCTAACTCCTCAAATCATACTGCAATCATGAATTTGCAAAAGATACCTTTTCCTTCAATGTTACTGTGAACCTAGCCTACATATTTCATATGTGTCATGGTAAATGAAAGAGATTTTGTCTTGTTTTTCTTTACTACATAAAAGAAATTTTCCACATGAAGTTGTCAACGATGTCTGGTCTCTAGGAAAAAAAATTAAAATTTGCCTTCATGCATCTGAGTACTTACATCTAGACTCCAATTAAGAAAGGTAGTACTCCTATTACTATCAACAAGGACAAGTTTATTTTTTAATATAAACAATTATTTTGAATTATATGTGAAAATTTTCATTATATTATGCACATGATGTGGTTTGCTAAACAATTTTACTCAATGGAGAAATATTTAATCCTTCAAAAGAAGGTAGAAGTTTTTAATCTCCAATGCATTCTACTGTTTCTAACAGTATAATATTACCTCTGGAAAATAGTCCTGAATTAGATTTTTCTTCTAAAATGTAAGATGAACACAGTGTTTTATTTCTCTGATGACAGCAGGTTGCTATCAAAACTGTTTTGTATGCTGTACTGTATTTGTCACATCAGAACATTTAAAAGTGTTTCAACATTTCATGTACTTTAAAACACATAACATCATTAGTATTAAAAGCAACAGAACAAATCAACAGTCCTAAAATAACAGAAGTTCCCTGGACAATTCAATTATTCAGATCAGTAGATGGTGGCCATGTCCACCTTGATATTGTCGATAGGACAATTGCTAAAAGAAGTATTTCTAAAGACAGTTATGTGTACTGACACAAAATCTTTCAATAAAATCTACATCACAACACTTCATTAAACAACCTCTCAGAAAGTACTATGATGTAATCTCATAATCACAGACACAAGTCTTGATTAAAAAAAATGTAATCTAAACATCAGTCATCTACATATGTGGCAACTGGTTCTGTTTTCAGAAAGCAGGAGATATTAAATCTATGCATTGCTCATGTTAATACAAAAAAGGCTACTGTGTAATTTGGATTATACCAGTTACCTCAATCAGTAGTAGGAGCCAGCTAAATTCAATGGAACTGCTGAAATTGTCTTCAAATTGGATAGTTTTTATGCATGAAATTAAAATGATTGTGTGTTTCTGGAGTGCATCTAATATATTCTAGTCACAAATGGGCAGGCTCTCCATGAGGGCAGATTAATTTGAAGCTCAAAAAATTGTGAAATGTTTCAGGTGTGAAAGTCAGGCCCTCAGCACTAGCTGTTTCACTCCACAGATCCACTTCTATTGGTCTATACTAATTACTTATGCAATCACAAAGTGCTCAACTCATTTTGAGAACAACTAGTGCTCACAGTGGTTGGTTCCTCTAGGTATCATGTGTGTACTGTGAGTTATGAACTAAGTTTTCAAGCTATCTGAGGGGCTTGATTAGTACTGTGTATGGTCAGCAACTTTCTGAGTGGTCCAGAGCTTTAAAACTTGCTTGATTCTTTTAATGAATGTCTCAATTACTCAAAATGCTGAACTCCCATCACCCAGGCCTTCAGGTTTCAATAATTCTGGTGTTACACAGTCTCTGGTTTCATGGGAATGTTGTTATTTGTTGACAGAAAACTTTGCTCCTGATGCATATATCACTTTTCCCACTTTCACTGTCTTACTCTCTATGGGCTATTAATCACAGTTACAGATTCACCTAAGTTACTTTATATGGTGTTTATTATGAGAAATAAACAAGCAGTGACTTCATTTGTTTAGCTTGAGATTTTATAGCCTTTGGCATCTTAATCTATAAATCCATTATTCTCAACATTTGACTGGTATTTTATGCCTCATTTTGAGTTTTATAGTACGTGGAAATTTCTGCTCCTTTCATATTATAACTCTCTTGAAAACATACTTGCATAACACCAGCAGCATTTTCAGCATCATGGAAAAAATGGCACAAAGCAAAAAGAAAAGCATGTTACTTATCCTGTAAAAAACAGTAAAACAAAACTCAGGACCCTATTTTTGGCTGTTTGTTGAGTGGGAAATCTTTGTTGTTAAAAAATGTTTTCTCATTATCTTAGAATGGTGGATGGGAACAGCTAACAATTTTGGAGTATGCAGCAGTAAAGAACAGTCTTAATTTTAATAATAGCTATTATTTCCGCTTTCTTTGAAGGAAGAGAGATGTGGCAGTCTGTCCTGTGATTCTTACAGGAAGAAGCTTCTGTTGTTATTGCTATTGCTGCTGTTCCCATTCCTGAAAGCATGTTATCTTGAAAACAAAAGAACAATACACTTAGAAAGAAAGGACAGCAAAAGTATAAGGAAAATGTGATGCTTCTAGTGCTGCTTTTTATTTCTGACCTCTCTGCTAAGATGACAAACACAGATCTGTCCTGCAGATGTACTCTAAGAATTAACTAATGTGTAGCATCAGACTTGTTAAGACATTTTAGTTATACCACAAATGTGTCACAAGGCAAATGGATTTACCTGGTTAAGGCAGGTTATTTTGGGGGTTTTGGTGGTGGTGGTTTTTTTTGTTCTGTTCTGTTTTGTCTTGTTTTTCAAGAAAAGTGAAAAACCAAGACAGAAAGAAGAAATAGTGTGGAAGAAGTTATGGCAGAAGAGATGGTGGACAGTGAAAGACTAGAGGGATGAAAGGAGGGATATAGCAGTCTAAAACCTGTACTGCCTAAAACCTGAATATTGTCCTGTTTTGAAGCAGTGGAAACTCATGAGCTTCTGCACCTTCTGTCAGTTCTTTGGCAGTTTAATTGGACTATACGGAAGCTGTCCCTAATGAAGTTCATACAGAATGAAGATATCTATAATATAACACTGACTTGTCAGCCTCGCCTCTATGCCTGGAAGATCATGGAACAGATCATCCTAGAAGCTCTGGAAAGGCTCATGGAAGACAAGGAGGTGATTCGAAGTAGCCAGCATGGCTTTACTAAGGGTATGTCCTGTCTGATCATCCTAGTGGCTTTCTACAATGGAATGACTACATTAGTGGACAAGGGAAGAGCAATGGATGTCATCTGTCTGGACTTCTGCAAGGCCTTTGTCACGGTCCGCCACAACATCCTTCTCTCTAAGCTGGAAAGACACGGATTTGATGGGTGTACCATTTGGTGGATAAGGAATTGGTTGGATGGTTGCATCCAGAGGGTAGTGGTCAATGGCTTGATGTCCAGACGGAGATGGGTGACAAGTGATGTCCCTCAGGGGTCTGTACTGGGACCAGTGTTGTTTAATATCTTCATCAACGGTATAGACAGTGGGATCGAGGGCACTCTCAGCAAGTTTGCAGGTGACACCAAACTGACTGGTGCAGTTCACATGCAAGAGGGATGGGATGTCATCCAGAGAGACCTAGACAAACTGGAGAGGTGGGCCCTTGTGAACCTCATGAGATTCAACAACACCAATTGCTAGGTCCTACACCTGGGTAGGGAAATCTTCATTATCAGTACAGGCTAGAGGATGATGTGATAGAGAGGAGCCATGCAGAAAAAGACTTGGAGGTATTGGTGGATGAAAATCAGGACATGAGCCAACAATGCACGCTCGCAGCCCAGAAGGTCAATTGCATCCTGGACTGCATCAAAAGAAGCATGGGCAGTAGATTGAGGGAGGTGATTCTGCCCCTCTACTCCATTCTGGTGAGACCTCACCTGGAGTACTGTGTCCAACTCTGGAGCCCTCAACAGAAGAAGGACATGGAACTGTTGGAGTGAGTCCAGAGGAGGGCCATTAAGATAATCAGAGGGCTGGAGCACCTCTCCTTTGAAGACAGGCTGAGAGAGTTAGGGTTGTTCAGCCACGAGAAGAGAAAGCTGTGATGAAGCCTTATAGCAACCTTCCAGCACCTGAAGCGGGCTTATGACAATGCTAGAGAGGGACTGTTTAAGAGGATGTGTAGTGATATCACATGGGCAATGGTTTTAAACTAGAGCAGGGTAGATTTGTATTAGACATTAGGAAGACGTTCTTCACCATGAGGGTGAAACACTGGACCAGGTTGCCCAGAGGTGGTGGACACCTCATCCCTGGATACATTCAAGGTCAGGTTTGATGGGGCTCTGAGCAACCTGATCTAAAGACATCCCTGCTCACTACAGGGAGTTTGGACTAGATGACCTTTAAAGGTCCCTTCCAACCCAACACATTCTATGATTCTATGATTCTATGATTCTATGATTCTATGATTCTAATTATTATAATATATTGTATGTAATTTCAAGATATTATTATATCTAGGGTTATAATAATTATAATATAAAGTTATATAATTATGCTAAGTCACAATAATAATACCAACAAAATAATGAATTAAAAAAAATTCAGAAAATAAAGTGGAACTGGAAGGGAAAAGGGTCGAATAGGGGAACAAGTACTTAAATTACAAATGTAACACTAGATGGCCTAAACTCAGCAAATAATTCTGTCTCCGTTTAAGGGTCAGAGAGAGAGAGAGCAGGATTTTCTCTCTATTGCCCCTACCCCTCCCAGGGGGAGGATTAAGAAAAGGGAATAGAGAGAGAATAATAAAAAAAAATTGCTCCGCACAAGGTTGGAAGTTAAGACTGTAACAAGTTTAATGAAAACAACAGGGGAAAGGAAAAGGGAATTAATAAGGGACAAAGGATATTTATATACAAAACCTGATCCCAGTAGTCCTGAGTGGAAATGTCCGAGCAGTGCCTCGTGGCCTCTGCGACTGCTGTGACTCGTCACCGGTGCTGTGACTCGTCGCCGGGGCCCGCAGTGGTGCCGGGAGCGGATGGTGGTGGATGCTGCCGAGCACGTGAAGCTAGGCCCAGCATTCCCGAGATGTGACAGGAAGCAGCCCAGGAAAGCCAGGAAAAGCCCGCGAAAACCTCGGTTTTTTATAGACTGTGGCCAGAAAGGGGAGGGAACAGTACTGATCTCTGATCTCCAGAGTCCTACAGACACCACCTGTCCTTCCCTTTCAGGCTGGTAACCCTTAAACCATAACAAATTCTTAGCAAATATTGATAGAAATTGTTATAGGAACTCTATTAGCAAACATGCCATGAAAGATCTATGGAATATTAGAAATTCTGTTCAGTAAGTAATCTAAATGTCTTTCTTAGTTCTTAATTTTTATTATATTTATTCATTTGAGGAATTAAATACCTAATTTTTAACAGGAAGTCAGTCTTTAGCTGTTCATTATCTCACATTGGCTATCATTCCATTTCAGTTCTTATTTCTCTAAGTTTGAAAGTTTCTGTAAAATATTTAGTGCAGAGAAACCTACTTTATGATGGAAAGACACTGAAAAAAACCCCAACCAACCAACCAACAGCAACCAAAAGAACCTCAAAAAAATTGAAAACATAAAAGTAATTTTTAAAAGCCCTTTGGCTTCACAAAAATCAATAAACTTTAAAGACCATATTGATACCTTTCATATTAAATCTGGCTTAATTACAATATCTATTGATAATAAACTGCAAATATGTTCCGCTTTATAAATCAATAGTTAGAAAGTATTATTAGCAGGAAATGCACTCTGGAATTACAGAATGCTAACGTCTTTTGTGGGCTTGTGGAGGATATTAGACTACATTTTCAACATGTTTCCCACATTATACATTTCTCTACTATTACAAATACTGACCTTCATTTGTACTGGGGCATTTTCAGCAGGAGACTGGAAACCAGTCTGTCATGAGCCCACTAAGAACATTTCCCATAAGTCTAACCATTGAACTTTCTTCTGTGCCTTCCTATTGCTTTGCAGTTCCTTTTTTATGGAATTCAGATGCAGATTCTTTAGAGCCTGTGTTTTCCTACTTGCCAAAACAGTTCTATTAACTCTGGTCTCATCTTTAAGAATGTCTGCTCATCACTGATTTTGCACAGCCTAATTTAAACTGAACTGAGAAAAAAGTGTCATATTACTTACAGGCTCTCATTATTTACACTGAAGGTATGTCAGTTGTTCTCTGAAGGAAGTATTAATAGGTCCCTATTCTTCATATTTTTCAGATACACTGACAGTGTTTACAGATTAATCCTATGTTTTATTCAGTTTCAAAACTAATTAATTGTGGTGAACACTAAAGACTGCAGTAAATTCTTCCCCAGATCTATCAGAGGGTTACAACTAACATTTATATTTTTCAAGAGACTGGGGGTGGACAATTCTTCTCAAAAAAACCCAAATAAACCACCTCAAAAGGCATGCATGATTTATACGTAGTTGAACCCTCGTGCATCTTAAGCAACTACCCTTTATCGAGCTCTGCAGTGCCAAATGGCAGCAGATAGCCTTTGGGTGCTGCCATCTGGAGGTCCTTTCAAGAGCTGCTGTTACACATGTATCCACAACCTGGTATCTTTTCTAGTATGTAAGGCTGTTAGGGTAAGCAAAGGGTTCAGGAGTTGTATGATAACAGTGTGTATATAGAAACAGATGGGACTCAAGGTCTCAAAGGATACAACTTTTGATTAAAGAAACTAAATGTCTTCAGGTCAGGACCTGCTTTTACACAGCTATGTCACAGCATGCCTATCAGCAGTGCCAGTTTGTTTACTAGTCAACAAACAAAAAAATAAATGTTTGCATCACTGACAGTAAAAATCAGATGACATTCCAGACTACTCTCTTCAATAAAAAACAACAGTGAAAGATTCATAGAGTCAAAGATTCATAGAATGGTTTGGTTTGGAAGGGATCTTAAAGAACATCTAGTTCCAATCCCTCTGCCATGAGCAGAGACACCTCCCACTAGAACAGGTTGCTCAAAGCTTAGTCCAACCTGGTTTTGAACACTTCCAGGGAGAGGGCATCAACAACTTCTCTGGACAAACTGTTCCATTGTCTCACTACTCTCAGAGTAAAGAATTTCTTCCTAATATCTAATCTAAGTATAACCTCTTTCAGTTTGAAACCATTACCCCTCATCCTATTACTACATGGCCTTGTAAAAAGTCCCTCCCCAGCTTTCTTGTAGGAGCCCTTCAATTACTGGAAGGTTGCTATAAGATCTCCCCTGAACCTTTTCTTCTCCAGGCTGAAAAACCCCAACTCTCTTAGCCTGTCTTCCTAGGAAGGGTGCTCCAGGCCTCTGATCATCTTCATGTCTTCTTTTGCTGGGGACCACAGAGCTGGATACAGTACTCTGGATGGGGGCTTATAAGAGCAGAGTAGAATCACCTCCTTTGACCTGCTGGCCATGCTTCTTTTGATCCAGCTCAGGATAGAGAATCAGTTTTCTTCCACAGTATAAGGAAGTCTGAGGAAAACAGACATATATTCAAAATGCCCTTCACACATGAAGGACAATGGAAAACAAGAACAGTGCAAAGTAATCTCCACATAAAACAAATGCAAGTATTTAATCTGGTTTAATCATATACTCTCCAAGAGAAGAGCATGACTGTGTTAAGAGCACTGTAAAGCTCAAAGAAGGTTGTGTTGGTTTTTAACAAATACTTTGGATAACTATATATTAGGTCATTATTGCATTCTGCAATTTCAAGTTTATACTGCCATGTGTTTCTAAATATAAACTAATCATAAGAATCACCATAACCACCATCAGATATTACCAACCTAAATTAAAAATATTTTAAATATCACTGTAAAATTCACAGCAAATACATCAGAGGATTCAAAGCTGGAGCAAAACACAGCAGAGAGGAGTCAACATACGTTCTCAGCATGTGGAAACTGTATAATTTAATATAGAAGTCTCAAGCCACATTTGCCTTTGAAGAAACTAGTTACAAACAAAACTACATTTTTCTCCTACACATGAGACATCTAAATTGCATGCTGGAACTTAAAAGCACATTGAAATACACCCACTTTCACCTGCTGACTTTTAGATAGTGCTGATTCTGTCTGCATTAATTCTTTTCAGCATAAAGGTTGGGTTTTTGGTTTTGGTTTTTTGGGGGGTTTTGCGGGGGTTTTTTTTTGTTGTTGTTGTTTAGTTTTTTATTGTGTTGGTTTTTTTTTTTCCCCAAAAGTGTTAAACTATAATGTATTGGATTTCTGTGAGGGGTTCAGTTTTTTTGGTAGTAGGGGAGGGCTATGGAGATAGCCCTGTAAGAAACTGTTAGAAGGTCCCCTGGCTCCAATTTTAGACTCATGTCTGACCAAGGCCAAGATATTCAGTGCCTCTGGAAACTGATGTATTTAAGAAGGTTGCAGTGCATGACCCACCCTCTCTTGCCTTGACCCCAACCAGTGCAGCCCTGGTGAGAAAGAGAGAGGCAGGAACTCTTCAAGAACGAGCAGAAGACCCCTGTGGCAGAGAAATGAGTGGGATGTGAGAAGAACAACTGTGCAGACACCGAGGTCAGTGAAGAAAGAAAAGGAGAGGTGGGAGGAGGAACAGAGAAGAGGTTCCCCTTGCAACCCATGCCAAGAGCACAGGTCAACCTGCCTGCAACATATGGAGGTTCAACAGTGAAGCAGAGATCCACGTGAGAAGGTGGCTGCCCCTGCAGAAGCTGTGACTCCATAAGCAGTGTGTGCTGGAGCAGTCTGTGAGAAGGACTGCGCCATGCGGAAGGGAAGCCCACGCTGGCGCAGTTCATGAGGAAACCTGCAGCTGTGGACAGACACATAGAGGAATTCATGGGGAACTTTTGTCCTGTAGGAAGCGTGCCACATGGAGGCAGAGTGGGAGTAGTCCTCCTAACCCCTTGAAGAGGAAGGACCGTCAGAGTCTGCATGGGATGGACTGACTGCAACCCTCTCATCCCCTTGTCCTGCTGGTGGGGGGCAAGTAAAGGAGCTGGGAACAAAGTTGAGCCCAGGAAAAAAAGAGGGATGGGGGAAGATGTTTGTCTTTAAGATCTGGTTGCATCTGTCACTATTCTATTCTGATGCTACTGGCAACAAAGTAAATTGGTTTTCTCCCCAAGATGAGTCTGTCTTTTGCCCATGACCATAAGTGGTGAGTGAACCCTCCCTGTCTTTTTTTCTTGGGCCACAAACTCCTTGTTACTTTTTTTTCTTCTCCCCATCCCAAGTAGCGGGGGAGAAGCAAGTGAATGGCATCACAGTGCTCAGTTGCCCACTGGGCTTAAATAATGAAATATATAATTACATAAAAAACCCCACCATTTTATTTTATGAGTAGGAAAAAAAAAGCTCTCTAAAATTTTTAAATTTTTTCCACTTAGGCCTAATTTTCTGAACATTGTTCCCTGATCATTTGGGGATGTCATAGTCTTGCTTGGGGAATTCTCAATAGCCATTTGGAAAAAGTTAAAAATCACCTAGTGTTAAGTCACTGCTGCTTATTTCTAAGTGCTGAACAGTAGTAAAATAAAAAAAGTTGCACACTTTTCAGAGCTATTTAAGTTTTTTGTATGTTCATCTGGTTCAGTTTTAAAGGCAATTAAAACAAATAAATCTGAGTACTCTGAAGCTCTCAGCCTAAATATTGGGGATATTTTTTATGTAAATAAATGACTAAAGCTGTTAAAGGTACAATCACTGATCTTCTCTTAGTCTTCACTTTATTAAACAGAAAACCACTCTAATATAGGTGTAGAAGTGCTTTGTGTTTAAATGTTCAGTTAGACATATAGAAGTGGTTTTTTATTTTCCATTTGTCCAAACAATTTCTTTCTATTTGTATGTTCAAGAATGCAGAAGTGTATGTTTGTGGTATTCTCAGGTTCTTACTTTGTGCCCATGTTTACATGCAAAACTGAATATAAGATGTTGCTAGATTTAGTAATAAGAAAGTTTAGTTTATCACAATCTCCTAACAGCTGTAAAAGCCAAGTAAGTGAAGATGAGTGCAAGTATTTGTATGCTTGTTTATGATATTCCAGAAATGAAGGGGAAAAAAATCTAAGGAAATCAAGAAGGTTGGATTATATCTTCTATACAGGAAATGAAAAGATTTGTTGCTTGTGTCCTAGTTTTATGATATATAACTAGTGCCATATAACTGGGTTTCTTTTGTTTTGGTTGTTGCATAAGCACATTAGTTACAGTAAAGTCTACTTCTTGATTTAGAACTATATGAGTAGCACAATGTTTTGAAAATGATTTTAAAATAAGTAGACAATGATTAGTCCTTTTCTGCTGGAGTAGATATAATTCCCTTTTCCTTTAATAGGTTTGTAAGATTAGCATTTTCTGGTAAGCCACTGCACTGTACACATCTCTGTTACTATTTTCCATGTAGCCATTTATAGTTGTTAATTAAGACATTGTTTTCCTGATTATCTTTTTTTGCAGACATTACAGCTTTGTTTCAGCATTATGACATGTAGTTTACTGTCCAATTAATTATTCCCTGCTTTGGTTTGTTAAACTAGATAATATAATACATTTAATACTGTAGTAGATATAGATTTAACAGAGGAAAGGAGAGGAGGAATCTCAGTTGTTTGCACTGGCTGTTGTTGCACTCTCTCCTGCATCAGGTGACTCAGCGACAGCTCTGTGGCAGGACTGCATCTGGCTCTCATTTGTAGTTACAGTGAGTTCTACTTAAAGAATTATATCATGGTCATTCATTTTCTGCCAGACTGATCTGTTATAACAAATATCGGCCTTTAATCTGTCTTCTCCAAGCCGTGCTGTCTGCAGAAATGCAGATGACATATGTAAGACCTTTTCAAGCAGAGCTACCCATGCAGCTTTTGAAAAACTGAAACTTTTTCTGAAAAGGGTTCAGTGACACTGGCAAGAAATTCTTACAAGGAAACAAGTCTTCTGGGGGTAAAAGTGTTCGCATCTTTATGCTTTGAAGTAATCATCCTTCATGTCCACTTAGGACAATATCCTCTATGGATACTGGTGTTTTTCAGGTTTTTTAGGGGTTATTTTGGGGTTTTTAAAAAACATTTTTTTACAGTAAAACTTGGGACTTTATCACTGTTCTACTCAGAAACTTACTTTTCTGAGTCTGACACTTTCAGCTTAACTTTTCCCCAAAGGACAAATGATTGAGACTTCCAATTAAGCTCAATACTGCACCAACTGCATTTTCTATTCTTCTGGTCTTCTGTGTTGTGCTGTTTGGCCTTCCAGTACCTGAAGGGGTTCTACAGAAAAGCTGGGGAAGGACTTTTATAAGGACAGGTAGCAATAGGATGAGGGGGAATAGCTTTAAACTGGAAGCAGGTACATTCAAACTAGATATTAGGAAGAAATTATTTACTGTGAGGGTGGTGAGACACTGGAACAGGTTGCCCAGGGAAGTTGTGGATGCCCCCTCCCTGGAAGTGTTCAAGGCCAGGTTGGATGGGCCTTTGAGCAACCTGGTCTGGTGGGAGGTGCCCCTGCCCATGGCAGAGGGATTGAAGCTAGATGATCTTTAAGGTCCCTTACAACCTAAACCATTCTATGATTTCTATGATTCTATTAAGTTTGAGAGTATTCATAGGAACAATGATAACCCCCCATGGCAGGGGGTTGAACCAGATGATCTTTAAGATCCCTTCCAACTCTAACCATTCTATGATTTATATGATTCTGAAAGGCTCTTAAGGCTGTCTGAAGGTAACAGCATGTTTCTGACATTTGAACATCTGATGGCACAAAGCACAAACTCTTCTTACATGTCTTTTATTATTTTCTTGTATCAACACAACAGATTTTACATTGGATGTTCCTTTCATATTTGAAGCTGGCTATGTGTACATTAAAGCATACTGAAATCTTGGTTTAGATATTGAAGATTTTAAGGAATTCACAACTGTTTTTCTCCTGTTTTATCTAGGGGCTATAAATAATGAACAAAAGGAATTTCAGATGTTTTTTCAGTCTGCCATGGACTCTAGACTCCAGCCTATGAACACTGTTATCTTAACCTCTCTTTATATTCAAGAGAGAGAGGAGAGAACTTCTGAGGATGAATCAGTGCACACCACAGCTCAAGCAAGGGCCACAGCAGTCCAGTTCCCTAGGAAGGGGACAGGTCGCAGTATCTGCTGGTACATTCAGGGTCCCGTCAATATCAAAATAAAGGTATTACAATATGGCTTTATCATGTACAATACTGGAAGAAAATACAGTGGACTAGGAAATAATCTCTACTTGAAATGTCAACCTGCTTCAGGTTGCTTGAAATTTTATGAGACTAATAAATGAAATAATCTGCATGGGCTTTTGCTAGTGAGTTAACTTAAAATAACCCCTCTCCAAAAAAAACCCAAAAACAACAAGAAAAAAAAAAAGAAACAAAAACAGCACCCAGAAAATGGGACTAGCAAAACTGTTGAATCCCAGAACCAAAGAACACAAAAAGAACATCGGTTGACAACAGATTGCTAGTTATATGGTAACAATTTATGTCTAATTATGTTCTATTCACAGATTATTTTCTATGTTGCAGCTCTGATTAGAAAGTCTCAAGGCATTGAAATTCTCAATGATCTACATAGAAATTTAGTGTTCAGTGCATCAGAAAGCAGCAGGATAAAAACAAGATAAAAACAAGACATTTATCTATGCAGCACTGATACATATGAGATGTGAATAGAATGTCTACCGTTGTTATTCATGTAAGGCAGATTCAAAGTAAAAACAGTGGTAAATTAAGTTTGCTGCACTAAGCCACTGGTACAAACATTGTCAGAAGATGAATGTGAATTGGCTGAAAACTGTCCTTCTACCTGTTCTTAAGAGAGTGTAAGTTTAGCATTTCCACTGACAAAGAAATAATTACTAATTACTTCCTTTCCAAAATTTCCTTGTTGGATATTGCACAGATAATGAGCACACACTACATCAAGTTGAAGATATTTCACATTAATTTTGAAATACTAATTTTCAATATTTTAAAATAAATAAATTAAAAATATAAACTGGTTAGTTAAAGATTGATAAAAATAAAAGAAATTAAGAGTAATATAAGTATTAGATGTAATCAGTCAATGAAGTTTCAAACAAACATAACAGTAACTGTGTGTAAATAGCTGGAACCTTTACAAGAGTAACTTGGATGGAGCTCTACATCAGAGACTATAGGTAACATTCAGCTAGAGTTTAAGACACATAGATTTAGCTGTCTTTTATTTAGGCAGGTAAGTGTCTATAGACATATTAGATATAAGTCCTTAATATAGCTAATGGAGAAGGAATGAAAGAATTATAGAATCAGAAAATACTCAAGGTTGGAAGAACTTGGGGAGACCATCTAGTCTAACATTCTTCTCAGAACATGGTCAGCTACAGCAGGTTGTTCAGGGCTGTGTTCAGTCAGATTTTGAGTACATCCAAGGACAGAGATCCTACAGCCCCTTTAGGCAACCAGTGTTCAACCAACCTCAAAATAAATAAGCTTTTTGTTTGTTTGTTTAAAATTAATTTCCTCTATGACAATTCATGCTCACTGTCCCTTGTCCTTTCACTAGGCACCACCCTCTTTACCCCTTTCCTACTCCTATCAGGTATTTATGCATATTGATCAGTTCCCTCTGAGCCTTTTCTTCTCCAGATTGAGAAAGCCCAGGTCTCTCTGCCTCTCCTTGCATGACTTATGTTCCAATCCCTTAATCATCTTTGTGGCCCTTCACCGTACTTCCTCTAGTATGTCCTTGTCCCTCTTGTACTGCAGAGACTAGGACTGAGCCCAGGATTCCAGGTGTTTCTCATCAGGGGTGATGAGAGCGGTGAGGATCACCTCCCTTGTCCTGCTGGCAATATTCCTCTGAATGTAGCACAGGAAGCAGCTGACATTCTTTCATGCAAAGGCCCATTGCTGGCTCATGTTCAACACATTTATCAGGACTCCAAGGTCTTTTTCTGCAAATCTGCTTTCCAGCCAGTCATTCCCAATGTGTCATTCCTCAACCTGCATGAAGCTATTCCTCTGCAAGTACAGCACTTCACACTTCTGTTTGCTGAACTTCCTGAGATTCCTGTGAACCTATTCTTGCAGTGCAACCATCTGATATAGCAGACATTCCTCCCAAACTTACTGAGGGTTCATGCGGTCTCATCATCCAGATCATTAAACAAAATCTTAAATGTTTGATATACACTACGAGTGACTTGCTGCCAGCTGGACTTTGTACGTCTGATCACAACCCTTTGATCATGCTAGTTCAGATAGTTTTCAGTTAACCTCACTTCAGCACATGTTTCATCAGTTTGTCAATGAGGATGTTATGGGAGATAATGTTAAAAACGTTGCAAAAAGTAAAGCAAAGCAGTATCAACTATGTTCCCCTTGTCAGCTCAGTTAGCCATTTAATTGTAGAAATCTATCGGGTCAGTCGAGAATGATTTCCCCTTTTTTAATCCATGCTGACTGTTCTCAGTCACCTTCTTGTTATTAATACATTTGATCCTATGATTCTGTGATTCTATGAAAATGGTCTCCAGGAGTGTTTGCTCCAGCTCCTTCCCAGGGATTTGGGTGAGGCTGATGAAGCCTGCCTGCCTGTCTTAGAGATAGGAGTGACATTTGCTTTATTCCAGCCCTCAAGAACCTACCCTGATTGCCAAGACCTTTTGAAGGCTGTTCACAGTGTTTTCTCAATAATATCAGGAAGCATGTTTAGGGTTCATGGGTGTATCCCATCATGACCCATGGACTTGTGATATCCAATTTGTTTAAAAGCTCCCTAACCTCCTTCTCTTCCATGTCTCAGTGGAATCTTTCTTCATCCAGACCTCTCATCTGGTCTCAGGACCTGGGATTTCTGATGTCCAGTCTTATCAGTAAAGATGAAAGTGAATAAGGCATTGAGTACCTCAAAGTTTTCCATGTCCCCCGTCCCATTCAGTAGTGAATCCTTAGTCTTCCTTTTCCTAATGTACCTGCAGAAGCACTTCTTGTTCTTCATGTCCCTTGCCAGATTCAACTCCAGTTTGGCTTTGGCTTTCCCAACTCTGTCTCTGCAAGCTCAAACAGTGTCTCTATTATTCCCAGGTCTCCTGTCCTTGCTTCCACCTGTCTTATTCTTCCTTTTTATGTTTGAGTTTAATCAGGTGTTATTTGCATATCCATGCAGGCCTCTTGCCATCTTTGCTTGACTGCTTGCACACTGAGAGAGACTGTTCTTGAGCTTGGAGACAGTGATCCTTGAAAATCAGTCATCTTACCTGGACCCCTCTTATCTCCAGGACCATCTCCAATAGAATTATTTGGAGAAGTCTCCCGCGGTCCTGTTTTTTACCTTGTTTGCTCCCTCAAGGATTCTGAATTCCATCATCTCATGGTCACTGCAGCCAAGGCTGCCCCCAACCTTCACAGCCCCAACCAATGCTTCTTTGTATGAGAACCAGCAGAACAGTATCAATGCAATGAACACAATGACAGTTTCTAGAACATTTTTCAGCTAACCTGAAACTAGACACATGGTATCAGGTTGGCTAAATATATGGATGGATCTAAAACAGAAATCTTCCCACGAGGCTTTGTTAGTTACTGGTGCTTTTTATTTCATTTCACTCTTCAGAAGATATTGGTTTTATTTACAAAAAGATCATTTTTTTGAAGGATTATAATATTTTCTAAGAAGGGTTAATTTGACAAGAAATTATGGCTAGGACTCTACTTCCTACCTCCTATTCTGTAGTTAGTGGCTCACAGTCTAAGATTGCTGTCTATGTATCCTATGACATGTTATAGGTCAGAACACACCTTCAAAATAAATTTAATATAGAATTGGAATATTTTTTTCAACACAAGAGGCAGAATATTTGTGAAGAAAGAGAGGTAGAAGGCAATACATTTTATCATCTCTTTCAGTACTTTTTTGAGAGAAAAAGGAGGAGAACATCAAAGGTTTTCAAAAAAGTAGAGATTAATCTGAATCTGTATTAATGGAAAGTAAGTGTATGGAAACACAAATTGCAGTTCATTTAAGTTACAGCAGCAATTAAGTATGACAAAACAATCCAGGTAGACAATACTGGTTAATTTACTTTATCAGATCTTGTAGACCTCCTCTTGAAATCTCCCTCGTGAGTGAAAAATAAGTTAGAAAAGTTCCTTTACTTCATAATAACAATAGAAAAATATCACAGAGAAGATGCAGTAGAGAGCTGGAAGAAGAAAGACAACAGTTACGTTGAACTTCTGCAATGAGTTCCCTGAACCTAACTTTGAAGTGAACATGATCTATTTAGTGTGCAATATATACGTAAGGCATCAGTTCCAGAATCAATCACTGTGTTTACATAACTTACTTTATAAGGATCAAAGGATATACAAAAGCTGAACATTCCACTGTACATCTTTTTTACCACTAAGCTCTGTGGAGCAATATTATCACTTATGAAAAACCACTAATAATTTTTTTGCTTTAAAGAGGTCTTACCTGCCAAACACTTCTGATGCAGCATTTCCCTTTTTATGTATTCCTGTATCAGGTATCAAAAAAATTACATTAACCAGAGCTTCTAGCATATTTTCAAAACTAACTCTTAAGTCTTCTAACAGAAAGATCTGAATTGCAAGTTATGTACTGTAAAGTTCTGCTAATTTCTTTTCCTTCCAAGTCTGCTGTGTTAGTACTTGGAAAAAGCGATAAAGTTTTCTGGTTTGAATATAAATTGTCTTATAACCTTAGTTGTATGCTTTACCTCATTCTGTTAATCTAGTAAGAAGGAAAGAGAGGCAAAGAAACCTTTATTATTGTTGTATACTATTATTTCTTTTCAGCTTTTAAGCTGCTGATGAAAAATCTGTATTTCACAGAATCACAGAATC
>NW_010186166.1:0-716 GCF_000695765.1 Mesitornis unicolor
TTATTCTTGCTTTTTCATAATTCTTTGGCTACATAAGCCTTCCTTGAAATATCTTCTGCTCTTAGACATTGAAAAGTTAAAAAAGGAAATTTTTAAGTTTTTTTCCGGCTTATATTGTGGCTTTTGCTACACCTATTGGCACCTTAGCCAATAAACAGAAATGCCTACAAAGCTGTGAGAATTTCAAAAAAAAAAAAGAAAGACAAACAACAAAGCAGTTATGAATAGAAAAATCCTAAGTTGCCAATTGTGATATGTGCCAAGATATTTCAAGGAAGTCTTAAATAGCCAAAGAATGATGAACACAGGAGAAAAACAGAAAACACAGCAGGTACGCCTGCAAACTCCTAAATTTGAAATATATGTAGCAAAAGCCCCAATATCAGCCAGAAAGGTCAAAAAAAGCTGAAAACGTTGCTTTATGAAGGTGCTACAGTCGAAAAGCAGCAGATACTTCTAGAATCGCTTAAATCGATACAAAATGATTGAAAAGCGAGAATAACGGGCAGAAAAGCCTGAAATGACTGCAAGAAAATTGGAGGCGAAGTTGAATGAGATAGCCGAAAACAGAACAGCACAGCAAAAAGCTTTTTTTGGCAACAGAAGCACTTCTTGGGAAGCCAAAATCGAACAAAAGCTTTGAACACTAGCCCCTTTTCCGTTGTGAGTTAAATTCAAACGTTTGCCACATTGAAAACAGGCTCTGGGCAGCTCCA
>NW_010186166.1:1153-1782 GCF_000695765.1 Mesitornis unicolor
GAATAATAAGAAGAAACGCCTACAAAGCTGAGAGAATTCCAAAAAAAGAGAGACACAAAACAAAGCAGTTATGAATAGAAACTCCTAAGATGCCAATATGTGTAGCAAATGCTACAATATAAGCCAGAAAACTTAAAAATTTCCTTTTTTAACTTGCTAAAGTCTAAAAGCGGAAGATATTTTAAGAGAGTCTTAAATAGCCAAAGAATGGTGAAAAGGCAAGAATAAAAGGTAGAAATGCCTAAAAACCTGAAAAAACTCAGAAAAAGGAGAGAACTAGAAAAATCAGCAGTTATGCCTAGAAACTCCTAAATGCCCACTATATGTAGCAAAAGCGCAAACATTACCCAAAAAAATCAGAAAAGCTTAAAAAGTTTCTTTTCTAAGGTGTTAAATTCGAAAAGCAGCAGACATCTCAAGAAACTCTTAAATTCTACAAAATTATGGAAAAGCGAGAATAATTAGCTTAAATGATTAAAAAACTGAAAAAGTTCAAAAAAAGGAGAAAAACGGAAATCTCTGCACTTATGGCAAGAAACCCCTTAGTTCCCAATGTATGCAGCATAAAACACAATGTCATCCATAAAAACCAGAAAAGCTCAAAAAAGACTCTTTCTTAAGGTGCTATA
>NW_010186167.1:0-13920 GCF_000695765.1 Mesitornis unicolor
GCTTGAAACATAGGGCAAGGAGTATGGGGGAGAGTGGTGCCCCGACGGGTCCCAGGCCCTGCCCGCACGGCCTCTTGTCCCCGACCCAAATCCACCCCCCCTCCCGGCTCAGGTACCCTGTAACGTGCCCGTCCCTTGGCTGTCATCTCTTAGGGGAAGCGGTTTTTTGCAGGGAGCGCATCGGGAACCCGTCGTCCCGGGTGGGATTTAGGCTGGTGCTCGCTTTCAGGTGAAGGAAATCTGAGCGAAAGGGTTGCAGCGGGGAGCCTGGGCCTTGCGACCCCACCCTCCTGCACAGTCATTTGTACCCGCGAACCAAGAGCAGCCCCCTACCCCTCCCGCAGAGGTACCCCACTCGGCGCAGGCTTGGGGACGGCAGAAGTAGTCGGCGATGAAACCTGCCGCCGTATTTTTCTTCCTACGGACTACATGCTCCGGCTGGGACTTTTCGCCGAGTAAAACAAACCAAAATTAACCTAGAAAAACAAAGCAAACCAAAGCACCAGTCGAAAAGAAACTTCAGCCTTTCGGGGAAATTCTCAGAATTCAATACAACCTCCGCCCGCCGCCGAAACTGGACTGATTAGCAGAGGTAAAAAAAAAATATATACGGGGAAAAAATAATATGCATATATATCTATATGCGGAAAAGTAGCTGTATTTCATGGCAGGTCCTAACGGATTCGATACAACAAGCTCCGGGATCGCTAACCCCGAGGACGAAAATGTATGGGACGTTTCTGTGTCCTATAAACAATATAGAGAGGAGTGATTTGGTCTTAAAGGAAAGCCAGAAGGGAGCACCTTAGGTTTTTAACAAATTTCGGTGGTTTGGAGAAAGGGCAGGTTTGCGAGTGTTTGCAACACAATACCGCCAAAAAAAAAAAAAAATCACGTTGTTACAAGGGTGGCCCAAACCTATCAAGGTGGATTCACATTATTCAACTCAGTGAGTCCGAGGTGGCTGCAGGGACCTTCGGGGAAGGGTTTCCCTCCGTCCGTTTCAATAAGAAACTCCACGCCAGGGACGAAAATAAAGAAGGAGAATAAATAAAACAATTTATTGTTTAAATATTCAGATAATATTTGGGCGCACACAAAAGAGCTCTGTTATTTAACAGTCCTTTTCCTTGGTAGGAGGGGGAAACTTCACCGGGTGGGAGCTAAAGGAAAAGTTTCTTTCTCAGGTGAGCTGTAACGCAGGGCAATATTCCGATTTCCCTCCTCCCTCCACCAAGGATTTAAACTAAAAATGGAACATAAAGGGGAAAACGTATAGGTGGTAAACAAAAGCAAAACCAAACAAGCCCGCACCCCACAAACAAACTCTACCAGCAGCTCCAGATACACATCACCCGGCCGCAGAGCGCCGGGAGGCACCGAGGCTTAGGCGGAGTGGCCAAGCCCTTGCGCACCCCCCAGAGCACGGGAAGGGAGGGCGAGGTTCTACAGGTGAGTGTCTTCATGTGACTGGGGGCTAAGCCCGAGGGGTTTGTATTAAGGCGGGGGGCGCGGAGGCGAGGTGCCGGGAGGAGGCGCTGAAAAGGAGAAGGTCAAAGTGAGAGATTTAACGTGGGTGGGTTTTTTTTGTGTGGTGTTTTATTTGTGTGGGTGGTTTTTTTTTTTTGGTAAACCCGAAGGGGCCGCAAACAGCGTCCCGCAGGCGGAGCGGAACCCCGAATCCGGTGCGCAGATGGGCGGGCGGCCCCGGCGCCGCTCTCTTCCCGAGCGGTGGCAGCTGCCCCGGCCGGGCACCGAGGGGTGGTTTCCAGGGGTGCTTCGGTTTGCAGGCGTTTCGGTGGGGAAGAAGGGTCCAGGTAGGATCAGGCGGCAGGCCGGGGCTTGCAGTCCCCTCGTGTTCGTGGAAGGTCAGATCTTGTCACAGGCACCTTTGCTGGGCCATGGCTTTGGGCTTTCACCTTGGTGTGGTTTCCCTGTGGAAAAAGGCGACGCTAAACGGATTCGGGCTGGGAAAACAGGGCTGGGGGGCTAACTTGTGTCTGATGGGCTTAGCTGATGTATGGACTGTGAGAAATACCACCGAGTTGCTCAGGAAAGAAAATATCATCAGATATTTTAACATTTTACAGTCTGCAACATCAGCGTTGGTATGAGCTCCAGAACTAGCAGCCCTTACCCTCCCCAGAGGAATCCCTTATATTTTTTTTCTGTAACTACTGTTCCCAAGCGTGGATGTATACACACACATGCTCACACACACAAATCCTATAAATGCTAATAAAACAGATTCTTCAGGATTTGTTTAACTTTCCCTGGCACCACAATCTTATATTGATATTCAATGGGGTTACTAGTGTGCATGAGGATTACTAGTTAAGCATAGACCTTAGGATCAACCTTCTAGTATGCCACTTGAACATGTCCTTACAAATAAGTAAGGTAGGAAACGTAAGCATTGACAATACGGTTAATTTGCACTGAATACTTGAAAGAGAAAAAGGAAGTTAAATCATGGCATGAGAATTATTGAAGTATGCAGAATTGAGGCCTCTGGTTGCAGGGGATCGTTTTCAGCTCTTTACTCGAAATTGTGTTACTGCCATTGTCCAACCTTTGCTGGCCACATGGGACAACATTTGGCAATTGCACAGAAAATTATTTCTACTGGGCATGAACTGGAAATATCCAGCTGGGGCATGGATCCCATTTCTAATCAGAGTGGAAGGAAGGAAAACTCAATGCTCTTTTCTTATTACACAAATAGTATTTTTAGAATTTGTCAAAAGTGGCTTGAGCTAACTACCCAGAAAAATACCTGCCATTCAAAAGTGAAATAAGGGTGGTTTTTTTCCTTAGAACTAGTAAGTTTGCTTATTTTTTCTGTGCATGATGTAGAATTGGGTATATGATGTACATAATGAACAGTGCTTGTACATAATGTACAGTGATAATACTGGCATGCAACACTGCAGGAGCTGTCAGAGTTGATGGACTGATCCAAATGGATGACATTTGCCAAAAACATATCTAAGTTAAAAACAGTGAATGCTCATGTTTGAGTCAGGTTTTCAATTTCAGTTTTCTAAGGGGAATAAAGTTATTTTGTTAAGGCCAACTTCATTTTTTTCCAACTGGACCTGGAATTTGGTGAATTTTCTGAAAGTATTTTCATGAAACTCAGATAATTGATACTAATTAAGATGCAAAATCTTCCATGACCAAACATTTGCTTCTGCTAATATAAGCTGCAAACCGTATTTCTTTTAACTCCAGTAGATAGTTTAAAAGGTGAAAGCTGTCCTTGGGAACAGGAGAGGGAATGTATCAATCACAGACAGGAAGCTTCTAGGATGAAGAAACAGGAAAAACCTAGTATGAAAAGCACACAGTGGAGTGCTTTTTGCTCTATTTGTCTGAAATCCTTTGAACATTATGGAAGTCAATGTAAGTATTTTTATTTTCTATTTTTTAAGTTATGTTCAGTGACTTGAACTAGTTTTCTCAGTGGCCCTCAGCTTATATGAATAGTGTGACTACTCTAGTGGAGATGAGTAATGGATCTGTGAGGAATAGAGGAATTGTGATGCAAAACCATCTCTCTTTTCTGGTGGCATTTTATGCCGCTTGGCATTCAATATATTATATAATGGCTGTCAGAAGAACTTTACTAATACTTTATGGTAAAGTTTATAAATACTTTAGTCATGATTTAGAAATGATGAATGGAAAAAGCTATTTATACATGGTTTTGTGATGTTTTACTCTGTTCCAAGCACACTCATAAGCAAATGCATATGCTGTTAATTGCTGTACTTTCAGTTTGTTGTATCAACCTGATTTAGTATTTTTGCATTTGTCCATTGAACGCTTTGTAAGAGACGTAATAGCTTACTTCTAAATAGGTGTTTTACCATGTATGGGCAGAGAAATTTAAGTCAAGAATAATCTGTTCATGTGGGACTGGGACATTATTGCAAGGGAGAGGGGATGGAGAAGAGAAGCAGAGGTTGTAGTAAAGGTTGCTTTTGTGAACTTAAGACCTCAGCCCTGCAAGTGAATGTGTACCAGCCAACTCTTCAAGCCATTAGATTAAAATAGTGTGGAATACAGCAGTGCAGTTTCGGCAAGGCATGTCAGGCACTGAGAGGAGTGGGAAGAGGGAGTCTGTCTCCTTGCTAGTGTGGCTGAGCCTATTGGGAAGGTCTGGCATGGGCATGGGAAAAGCGAGGATTCACAAGCTCAGCTCCTGGAGAACTGGTGGTGTGGTTTTAATGGATGCGATGCCTTGTAGTTCAAAAGGCAGAACAGAGAACAGCCTTGTACCACAGTGTCTTCTTTGAAATGGGTTGTCTTGCAGTCAACGTTTTGCGAGTGTGTAAGGAGCCCACGTGAGATGCCTTCACCAAAAGCAGAGTGCAGGAGGTGTTCCTTGCCTCTCTTCACATCCTTCTAATATCAAAACAGTCAGTTGTTTTCTTCTGGTCACCATGAGCTTCTCCAGTAGCAGTGAGATTGAAAAATTATGCCCTTTGGACAGTAATCATCACAATGCAAATACATTTGATGCTGAAACATTTCAAAAACACCCTGCATGGGCACACAAGGCATTTGCTTGTATCAGTAATTCACCCTGCAACAAATTCATGCCAGCAGGTTTTGTATCTGAGCTGCTAGCTGGCCAGTAAACATGAGTGAAAGTGGAACTACTGTCAGTACAGGGACTTATTGCTATTTCTCATTATTGTTTCCAGTGTTGGCTATAACTTACCATGCCTTTTTCCGTTTGCCAGGGTTCATATCATCAACATTTCTATGCTTTTATAATGGGAACTTGGGATATGTTCAATCTCAACTGAACAAAATATGACCTAAGTTCAGTCTCTGTTAACATCAGAAAGATACTCAGAAAATACTGCCCTCTAAAACGATCAGTTTGACCTTTAGACACTGATCCTGAAATTTGATCCCCAAGACCCAACAATACCAAAGAATTAGACACTTCAGTCACTGGATGCCATTTGAATGTACTCTCAATTTTGGAGCTCAAGGCCAGATCCAGAAAGGGACTTAGGAAGAATACAGATGCTGAAGTCTAAAATGAGAATGCTGAACATTTCCACTCCGTTGCTGGCTAATTATGGATATATCTAAAGCCAAATTTTCATCACTTCAGCTTCCGAAACACACTCCCAGTCACACCCTGGCCTCAACAGGGCAGAGCTAGTGTGGTACCTGATGCAGACCTGGGAAGCAAGTATTTAACTGCTTCTGTCCTTCGATCTGTGCCCAATACAGTCAATGAATACACTGTGAACATGTTCTGAAACCTTCTTCCTCTCTGTGATTAGCAGTAGAAGATGCTCTTATTTTGTACACAAGACGATAGATCTGCTATGTTTGATGGTGAAGATCCAGACTTGATTCTCTCATTTGTCCAAAGGGGTTCAACCACAGACCTCTTGTCTAGGAAGAGTATGTTTGAGGTATCAAACAGTTGTCCACTTGAGTATGTGTGTGTGATACTCTCCTACTGAACTGACTTCATTGTGCTTAGAAGAATCAGGATTTACTGGGGAAGGGACAAACTTTCAATGTATTTTCAAAGGGTTTTTTTGTTTGTTTTAAATACATATTATTTGGGAACAGACATTGCACAAAAATGCATGAGAAGTCTTTGAAAAAGAATAAGATGCAAGACTCCCTTCTCCCAGCCAATTGTCCTGCCAAGCAGGCTAGGGCCATATTCTTTTTTTTTTTTCCCCTTTCCTTTGTTTTTTCTAAGCAAAGCAGCCTGGTGTGATCAGAGGCAACTATGAGTCTCAGCTCCTTTATATCCTACTGTTGTTGAAAAGACTTGAACTTCCTCAAAGGCAATTGAACTTTCCTCTTGAATGCAGGACCACTGTGTGGAATGATAGGAAGATGAAGAAAACTGGTGTTCTGCTCCCAATCTTATAGGCTAAACAGTGTTTATTTTTGCTTTTTCCTCTTAAAAACCCAAATTCAAATGCTTCCCCCCAAAAAAACCCAAAACCAAACCAAAAACCACACTGTCCCAAACGAAAGAAAAAGGAAAAGAAAAGGTTGGAAGAAATTCCGAGTCTGGGAGGCTCACAATGAGGTAAGAAGAAGGCTGTAAAGACCAGCCTGCTCCCTTTAGCCTCTCTTTCATGGCTAGCTTACATGTTTCAATGCTTAGCTTTTTTTAGGCATTCCCTTTGAAAAAGTACAATCTCACAGTATTTTAGGTAGCTAACACTGAGTTTGGAAATTATGTTAGGATTTGGATTATTTACAAGGAGCTGCAACACCTAGCTTTATCTCCGAAGTAGATTTTTTGATATCTGCCTATCTAAAAAAAACCATGATAAATCTTTTTTCACATTGCTATGGAGCAATATATGAAATTATTCCACTGTTTTCTAGTGCTACTTATGAGTTTCCAAACATTGCTGAGATCATCTGTTCTCATATAACCATCTCCAACCAACCTCAGCCAGTATCTTCTATGTCCTCACTTCCTGCTGTCCAATACAAAATTCAGTTTATGAAAGTGCTTTTCTTCTTTTCTCCTCTTTCCTCCCTTTTGAAGCTTTTCCTGTATTCCCTCCCCCACCCCCCCACCCACCTACTCCAAGCATTCTCGGCTTGAGGGTTTCTCCAGCACTGAAGACACGCTATTAGCATATCTTGAGAAACTTTCCTGCAGTGGGGATTGGCAGACAACTGTTTACCCTGAATAGATTGCAAGTATTGGACAGTGCAAATACTCACAGTGGGATTGATTACACCGATGTCTCTAACCCTCTGAACACATGCAGTGTGGACTAGATAGCTCAAAAAAACAGAGAGGAACTTAGACTGAGCTGAATATTTGTGCAATTAATACAAGATAAATATTCTCCCAACTGCCTACCCAGTGCTTTAGTGACTGTTAGAGACCCATTGCTGAGGAAGTTTGTGCTCCAATTCCATAAACATATGGGACTTCAGGCAGGTCAGTAGGACAGGCTTTAAACTGAGACATATGAAAGCAAAGTGAGGGGAAATAGTAACGCGAAGAACACAGAGAATGTTATTTATCATGAATGCCTGTGAGAATCAGCTGGAGAACCGAAATGAATTTAGGGGAGATAAAGCTGACAGATAAATCCTAGGCAAATCTAAGATGAGAGAACAGCATGACTGGAGAAATAAAATAGATGTGGTGATGATAGCTGCTAGAAGAGGAGTGAAGCTCTGCAGAAGTTCAAACCCATTTCAATAAGATGTTTTATCTCTGGGGATTACTCAACTAGAAACTACAACTCCTCTGAGATTTGTCTCAACACTAGTGAAAATGCAGAGGTCTGATACTGCAAACAGAGTTCCTGTGAAGAGGCTAAACTCCTCATGAATCAACAACATGTTCTTCAGTATTAACATGGCTCTCAGTTGGTAGAGGCTTTTTCAAATGATGTAATGTTTGAAACCTGATATCCTGCTCTGTAATCCTGGCAAGGACAGAGATGGTGTGGAGCCAGGCCATACTGCAACCATCTTTGCTTCCCTATGAGCTTTTGATTAAATGGTTTAATAATTTCTTAGGTTCAGCACCTAGGATGCATAACTTGTCTCAAGAGCCTGAATGACGTTTACTATTTAGTGAGATCAGACTTGATGCTGAAATATTAAAAAGGAGAACTTCAACCCTGCTTGCCTCTGTTCTACCACAGAGGTACACTTTCATTTTTGATGTCCTCTATTTTTGTAAACTAAATGAAGAACATATTCAGATTGTGTATGGACATCTATATATGCATATGCTAAATACAGGACTTTTGATAACTTGATTTTAACAATAAGGCAAGTTAAGGAAAGAGTTTCAACTCTTAACTTTAAATTTCCTGGAGTTTGACAGATTAAATCAAATGTTTAAGGCCATTTTAGCATTTTTTTTCTGTGCGTGTGTGATTTATGTCCTCCTTTTATTGCATGAACCTTTGTCTCAGTACTATTTGATTTAGTCTACTAATGGCTCTTAGATGATTTTATTTTAGTATCTGCAAATTTTTGCACACAAATTTAGACAAATGCAGTGTAGGGGTAAGTGAAATTGTGTAATTTAGTGAAAAAGTAAGTTACTAAGGTAACAAGATTTTAACTGCTGATCCAAAACAGTACTGCCTGTAAACAATGGATCCTTGGTGTTTACTGTATCCTATCTGTCTAAATACATGGATTACTGTTTCCTCTGCTGTAGCAACTGGCTGGATGTTCTCACTAGTAGCTGTTATTAGTAGCAATGACACATTAATTGAACTTCACTGCTTCCAGGTGTGTGGCACACTCCAGGGTCACCCAGTGCACTACATTTTCACATGTATTCAATTACTGTAGCATTATGAAGGAATGTAACACGTCATGCATTAAAATGTCAATTACCACTTTTTATGTGATACGGGGTAAAATAAACCAATTGGCTTTTTCTAGCATTGGTTTTGTCCGCTTTGTTACTGTAAGCATCTAACAAACCCCTACTTCACCTATGTAATCAGAAGAGAAAGAGAAATGCATGTAGAAATTACTGCTTACTGTTAGAAATGGTTAGATTATGTGTGTATGAATGAGTGGCTTGGATGGACCATGCAGTGTTGTTACTAGTGACACATCACCGAATCACAGAATCATAGTTTGGGTTGGAAAGGATCTTTAAAGATCATTTAGTTCAACTCCTCTGCAATGAGCAGGGACATCTCCAATTAGACCAGGTTGCTCAGAGTCCCATCCAACATGACCTTGAATGTTTCCAGGAATGGGACATCCTGTTATGAACAAATCAGCAATGGTCCACCTCAGTGACTTGGTCTGAGACATGCAAGGTCATGGGCACAAACTCTGAAGTGTTTTCAGGGGCATGAAACATCTGGCAATCTGCCCTCTACCCAGGTCAGTGATAGCATCCAGTTTTGCTTCATAGGCTTTTTCAGCACTTTTTTCAGTGTAAACGTTCACCCCACAGATAGTCTAGCAAATGTCCCCCTCTAAAAAGAAATGCTTTCCTTTTAACAAGGTGTTTGTTCTCCCTAAGAAAGTCTCTTTCCTGCTGCTCCTTTAGACATGTTCTTGTTGGGAAATCACTTTAAGTCCAACCTTTTGGATTAGATGGAAAGTGGAATCTTTCGAAGCAAGTTTTAGCTGAAGGAGATGGAATAAAAGACATTCTTGCAATATTTTTGTTGGGGAATATTTTCACATCTGTAATTATGTTCCATGAAATGTCAATGCTCATGGTCTTTTCTGGCTGAATAGATTTAAGAACTCATTTAAAATTATTTGTTGGCCTTGCAGTTGAGTTTAAGGAGTGAATGATTACCAAGCCACATGGGCCATGCCATGGTCAGCTGAATATTTATCAGCAACATTTTACTCTGTTGTTGCTTAAGCCTTACATTAGTAAGATTTGTATACATATACTCACATGGATCAAGAGAAGTAATTTACTAAATGAAGGTAGAGATTTATATAGATTTTCAACTCTTTCCATGGTCCTTCCTGGCCTTGGAAGCTGGCAGATGTAGAAACTTCTACATCAACCTCCTACATAGATAACATCCTGAAGAAACATTGTAACGGCTCCTAACTGTATCTGTTAAATGCCATTGTAAACGATTAATTAAGAGAGTGAACCTTTTATATGGAAGCATGGGAACAGTGGAAAAGAGTGTGGTTCAAAGTAGTCCTGCATTCATGTGTGATATGTTTTGTACCACACTAAATTTCAATCGGATATGGTTCCTACATCTACAGGTGAATTTACCTGTGATTTTGAAAGTAATTACAAACATGCAGCAGACCCAAGGCTAAGAACAATGACTGAATTTGAGTGCCTTAGTTTTCCTATTTCTCTGCTGGAAATATGCTGTGAGAAAGTATCACTCCAGGGAGGTTCCTTGTCTGTCATATCAAAGGCACGTGGTATTCAACTGCATGATGTAGAGTTCAACCTAGGAATAAGACAGTTTTTACTAACGAATATGATGAATTTCCTGTAACTTGAAGCTTTTAAAATTAACTTGGTTGAGAAGGTACATAGCATGTTAATTCAAAGTCCCCAAGTCTTATTTCTAGCTCTTCAAATTTCATACCACTCCAATAAGCTAAACACACACAAGGCACATGTGTGGCATCCTGTGGCCTGGATCTTGCTGGAAATTCAGGGAGATCTATGAGAAAGAGAAAATTGTAAGAATCCCTTCTGATCTAAAAACCTACAAAATTGTCCCAGATCATGCAGGAAGGTGCTTAAAAATTTCAAAAAGCACTCATTTTCCAGCCTTCTTTTTTTTTTTAGATGTAATCACATAAAAATACCTGTTAGGAGAAAATATATATAACCTCAACAAATGCATCTTGCCAATTTTAAGCCCCTCCAATAAGTAAAAAACTCCTCTAACACACTAATAGTTCTTCAAGTCCCTGAGTGTCAGAAGAAAATTTATTTTAATGGGTTCTTCAAAAGAATGCAAAAGCCTGAAGAATTGTGTAAACCTTTTCTGTTGTGAGCAACTTTTTAAAAGATGCAACCATAAACACACTTTCACAAAAGTATCTCTACACATAGACATATCTATAAATACACATATGAATGGCTATACAGAACTTTAAGTTGCACATCATTACTTTAGAAACAGCACAAATGGCTCTTTCTGATCTCTATGTTTATGAAGAAAATAAAACCCAACCCCCTCATCAATTTCTAGATCACACAACATTTAAAAATGAAAGTGTAAAACATGGACTGTGGCCATGTCTTATTTATCAGTATACACTATAAAAGGCCAGAATGTACACTTTATTTTTAAATTCAATACACAAGGGGATATTGTTTTAAGCAGACATTCAAAGTAGCTCCCTTGAAAGATTAATCCTTAAAATGAACAGTAATACAGATAATTTGAATAGAGCCATTGAAAGGAAGGTTCTGAAGCAGCCTTTGCTTTTGCACAGTTGTGGTGAATTCTTTGATGCAGTTATTTATTTATTGCAGGCACAGATAAATGATGTGATACAACATGTTGCTCCTGTGGGCTAGCAGAAGACAAATGGAATTTTCTATGGAAAATGCTCATGCCTTCTTACAGTATGTGTTTAGTCTGGACAGTCAGGAGCATGGGTACCCAGTATGAGCCATCAGAGTGATGCACTTGATTCCTCAGAGCAAGCCAATGGCATCTTGGCCTGTATTAAAAACAATGTGACCAGCAGGTCCAGGGAGGTGATTATCCCCCTGTACTTAGCACTGATGAGGCTGCACCTCGAGTACTGTGTTCAGTTCTGGGCCCCTCACTCTAAGAAGAATGTTGAGATTCTGGAGCATGTTCAGAGAAGAGCCACAAGGATGGTGAGGGGTCTGGAGAACAAGCCTTATGAGGAGCGGCTAAGGGAACTGGGGTTGTTTAGCCTGGAGAAGAGAAGGCTGAGGGGAGACCTCATCACCACCTACAACTACCTAAAGGGAGGTTGTAGAGAGGTGGGTGCTGGTCTCTTCTCCCGGGTGATGGGGGATAGAACAAGGGGAAACGGCACCAAGCTGTGCCAAGGGAGGTTCAGGTTAGAGATAAGGAGGAAGTTCTTTGCTGAGACGGTTGTCAGAAACTGGAACAGGCTGCCCAGAGAGGTGGTGGAGTCACCATCCCTGGATGTATTTAAAAAGCGGGTAGATGAGGTACTTAAGGATATGGTTTAGTGGGTAGACAGGAATGGTTGGACATGATGATCTCAAAGGTCTTTTCCAACCGAGCGATTCTGTGATTCTGTGATTTTGCCTGGGCTTCTGTCTTAGTCCTTCTAAAATATCTGCCTCTCAAAGGATGAGACTCTCTCTCCCCTCAGTGAAATCTCACCATCTTATTTTGCTCACTTCAGCAGAGAAGTTTTTCTGCTCCATTAAATATCTATTCTGTCACTGTGTTTTGGGAGAAGACCATCCATCCATTAAGAACTAGGCACAGGCACTTCGCATGAGAAATGGTAATGTATTTTGTACTCTGTTGACTGAGGCCTCCGTACAGGCCAAATATGCCTAATTTCAAGTGGTCTCACTGACTGCTGGGACTGCTGACATGATTAAAATTAGGCGCGTGTTTCAGTCCCTTCCTGAATCAAAGTTTAAACGAGATTCGAAATGGTTGCTTGACTTTACATCACATTAACATTAGCAATTTCCTGGCTATTGTTTTTCTTCCCCCACAGTGGTGACTTTTCCAAAATAGATCTCTCATCTGACTGTAAAGGTAAATGAAAATCAGGCCCATTAAATTTACTGTCTGTAAAACACTAATGCCTAACAAACAGTATCTTTACATTTAGATGGCATTTTTATCCTGAGGAATCTCAAATCACTCTATAAACCCTGACCTTGATCCTAAAGTCACTTACATACATAGGCAACTTTATACTGCATATCAAACAGGATTACACATAAATGCAAAATTATCCACAAGCATAAGTGTTTGAGTATTGCAGACCTTAATGTATAAGTGTCACTCTGGACAGATGATTGTACTTTATACACAAACAATTAATATGCTACATTAAGGATTCAACCAGATTTCAGAAGTGCATGCTGTTTACCACATACCAAATAACATTTATTGTCTGCATCCTCACAGCTGTTGCCTTCATCCTTTTAAAGGACTGCAAGTAATTCCAGGATTTATTGGCAACTGTCACAAGAAAAGTGTTAATGAAAATTGGAACTGCAAGTCACATAAACTAGACATCATCTAGGATTTTTCACATTGCATTCTCAAATACTGTAAATGCCAGATTAAAATTCACTAAGCATGTGATGATATCTGGCTGTTTTACAAGTTTTCGTAGTCCTATTATTTTGACTCATAACTATAACTCCTATAAATACTCCTTGATTGCAGACTCCACTTGATAGGCAGACAGGACATTCTGATTCAGAAAGAAGCTTCTCTCAGGCTGTCCTAAAACTATTATTTTTTTAAGTGTTACAGCATTCATCGCTCTCTTGGTAGTTGCTCTTGCCCTTATCTTATAAATTAACTACTGAATAACACACCTTTTTCTTTCCTTTTTGATTTCTAGGTTATAAAAGCACAGGATATCTTTTATCAAAATGTTAAGCCTTTTTTGTTGCAAACACATTATGTCATTTTTTCACAGCCTGACCATGTTGCAGCTTGAATGCAGCCAGGTAATGTTTTAGCCCATTTGCAATGTCCCAATCCTTTTGCCAGTAAATGCCTGTCAGCTTCCTGGTACAGGGTGACAGCATATTTACAGGGGACACAGTGATTCTTGCATGCCAGGCTCAGAGGGAATCATGTTATAGGCTGCTACTTAAATAAACCTTTAAGGGACAGATTTCTATATACTATCTTCAGGGTCCTTTTGACTTAGCAAAGTATCACAACATCATAGCCATCTGTTAAAAGTCCTGAACATGCTGTAAAATACTTAACGTACTCAAAATAAGTGTCCTGATGAAGGTTGACTTAATAACTTTAAAGCAAGATATAAAAGACAGATTCTTCTTTCTTATTTCTTTCATTCATCTTGACACTTGACAATCCTGCCTCAGCTAGGGTCAGCATGGGATTTGCTGTTTTATTCTTGTTGGACAACATTGCTCATGGTGGGAAAGATTCTGAGATTAGCAGCTGTCTTTGAAAAACAAATCCTCTTCCCTCCCTCTCCTTCATTAGGTCAGCCAGTCTTTTTTTCAGTTCCACTTATAACCAAAACAATGTGACAACAGCATAAAATATTCTGTATCAAATGTTTGTCTTATAGAAATTCAGTGGAATAGAATTTGGTCATTATTTAACTTGTATAACTTAGGATGTAACAAAGGCACTCTTATTTTGCTAAGCAGTTTTAAAGACATCTATTTTAATCCAAGAGAAAATATTTGTCGTGTCTGTGTTCCCTCTATTCGCTTCAGCA
>NW_010186167.1:13951-53713 GCF_000695765.1 Mesitornis unicolor
TGGTCAAAATCATCCAGATAAAGTGTCTTCTTCATTTTCTTTGTATTTCATATTATTTCACACACCACATAAAATACACTCACATATCTGGAGGGCTCTGTCTGTATTCAGAACTGGTACATGTGCTAGATGCTGATTATTCTACTCAAGCACTTCTCGTTATTCTATTTAAGTACTGATCACTCAGCATGGTCCAAAGATAAGATAAAACTCAGCTTTATTTCTTATTCTGAGAAAAGCTGACATCAGGATCAATAAACCCTGACAGAAGCTATTAACATTTTAATGAGTTACTCAATAATATTCTAAAGATGTGCTGGCAAGTCAAGCCTCCTTTGATTAAGGACAAATTTCTTAGAGTACTGTAAATATATATTTCAAGGTCCAGAATGCAAAGCTGTCACTTATCAATCAAGAAAAAAGGGCAAAAGTCATGACTAAAGAAGCTAAGGAAGGGGATGTCCACATGATTATAATGATTACTGTACATGATGGAACTTTTTAAGATGCCATTCATCTTAACCAAACAAAGCCAAATATCAGTCATGGGGATGTGTGTTTGGTTGTCATACAATTGAAGAAGCGTTCATGACTTCCTTCTACAACGTATAGAAACCTCATGATGTTGGGTGCAGTTGGACACGTCTATTCATAGTTAAATGGAACAGCAAATACAGGCAGGTGAAGGGGGAAGCAAGTGTGTGCAAACTCTGCAGAGCCTCAAGAAAAAGGCATAAGGGACTTTTTTAAGGGTGAATTTTCCCCTTTAGACAATTTAATTGCACTGAAATGGATCAGGATTTGACCTGAAGGAGAGATGTTACCTGACATAGTGTTAAACATTGCAATAAATCTGTTGCCAGGATCCTGCTATTGAACGTAATGCCAATAGGTTACAGGAAAATCCTGGCTGGGTTGCCATGCTTACAGAATATTGACTTGAGTGCAACATTTTAATAAACAAATATGGGTCTTTGAACACAAAGTCAGACGTGACTTTTCTAATGGAGGCGGTCCAATAGACTCCAAAGTACTTCAATAAAGCTGGGCACAGCAAAGGACTGTAGGGACTCCCCATAAAGACAGAGGAGAAAGCTGGGTAGGTCACATAAAACCACATTAGCAAGTCTTCCTTTCAAGTATGAGCGTACAGAAATGTAAAACATCAAACTGAGCAAAAAGAAACTTGTGTTATTGGATAAGGTCCTCCATGGGCATGCCTTGCTTGCAATGAAAGCATTCATTGATTTCAGTAGGACATATTGCTCTGAACATGAGATGAAACTATTATCAAAATACAAAAGAGAAAGGCTGCAAAGACAGAAAGGGCAGCAAAATGGTCTCAAATATTTTGTGTATCATTGATGATAAACTCCTTGAAGATGGCTCATGATGTTCTAACACCTGAGTTTCCAGTTTGTGATGTAAGAAATATACATTTCTGATCAAGAACTGCAAAGAAATCCAAGACACTCTTTTTGCACCAGCAGAGGATGCCCAAATCATAGAACTGAAGCTCTGGAGTTCAATGACCAGAATACTTACAGTTTCTAAGAAATAAATTTAGATGAAGACTCAGAACTGTCTCATCCAGTGTGGACCACTCTGATGAATAATGATAATGAAGAAAACTTTCTGTAAAAAAGAACAATGAAAGGGAAGAAAAATGAAAAAAGGAACAAAATATTTTTAATATGCTACCTACTCTACACAAGATTCTCTCTTTTGTAATTGTCCTTATTTATGGGTTTAAAATGCTACTATATGAAAATGCTCTTTTCATTCATCTCTTGATAACTTCTCACAGGCATCCTGCTCAGAAATGAGGAGCACTAGCACTTTACAAGCAAGCAGGTCATTTGACTGTTGAGTAAATTGAACTCCATCACACTGCAGAAGGAAATATTCCAGAGTTCTTCTCTTCATGCTTTCTATATATATTATATATAATGTGTGAGCATGTGCATAAACAAAACAGAAGAGATTCCAGGATTCCAGGAGCAAAATGAATAATGTTCATATTCATAAAAACATTCAACAACTGAGGCTTTATTGCAATCGAGTTGCTGTTGGCACTGACTAGTAGACATGACATTTATTTACCTCTCTGATGGCCTCAGTGCCTCATGACATAAAACAGCATTTATGGGACTAACTCTTGAAAACAAAACCCCTGGGGGAGTCATGAATGCAGTTTCAGTATATTGGGCAGGTGGCAAGGGGATGGATATCATCCAAACTCATTGATATGCTCTTATTTTTCTTTATTTTTTTAAAAAACTTTTGTCAGGCATTCATCGCATAGAAATATTAACAGTCAGGAATAACTTCATACACAGCTGTATATTTTAATTACTATTTTGACTGAAAGGATTGTCTTGCAGTCTGTGCATAGACAATGCTGAATATTTGCTTGGTGAAGCAGAATGTGTTGTGAAGATTACTAACTCTTTTAGTCTATTGAAGTTCTTCCAATGAATGGGATCATCTATGTCATCCAAAGGTGAGGGCCTGGTCCACTGGTTAATATAAAGTTCCTCCCCATGTAATTTTTTAGCTGCATAATGTCTTCAAGACCCCTAAATATCTTCTGCAAATGGCCAGAAGGGTTGCCATCCCCACAGAGCTGTCCAGGTTGGGTTCAGGCCCTTCCTAGGAGCTACCGAATAATTTTATCCAGTACAGATGTCATGTATAATGTATAAGCAAGCCTAAGAGCTGGGCTAAGTCCCTGTCTCTGCCTTCCAACGTGAGGAGCCCATGCACCTGATTAGAGCATTACAGTCCTTCTTAGCACAATGACTTTTGAAGGCTTTTTCTGTGTGTGACCTGGCAAACAGAGGAGTGCCCAGTCTCACCAGTCATTCTGTCACCAGGGTACCGTCTTGCGAGAGCCTTGAACAACCTGTGTCCTGAGAAGTGCTTTAGCCGCTGAATTAGAGGACAAAAGGTTATTGTGATGACCGCAACCTCTTGCTCTTTTTTAGTCTGTGTGATAAAAGAGAAGGGTGACCTCTTGCTACGTTGTTTAAAGGAACAACAGCCTGGGTTAAGAGCCTAACCTCCAAAAGAAGCAAAATGCATGACATGCTGCTCTTTAAAGCATTTCTCACTGGCTGATTTGTGTGTGTCCTTGCTCAGCATGCTGGCTGCTGCAAGTCCCAGACAGCACACAGAGGAGCCAAGCATGTAACCACACTTAGCAGAGTGGCCCATGGCTCATCTGAAGACTGACAATAACAACTACATCTGTTCTTAGACAGCTACCATCTTGCAACCTGTTCCCTGTCCTGTGCCTATGCCAGCCCTACATAGCATTTTACCTTAATTCTTACTGAATTAAATATTTTTAAATGCTTTTTCTGAGTTTCACAGTCATCATGTAGAGTTCAATTTTATACTTTCACTATTTACAGGTCTTCCCAAACTGAAGTCATCTGCAGGTGCGATTAACACATTGCTTATTAAACATCCAAGTCAGTAATGAAAGTACTACTACCAGATCCCAGGACAGACTGCTGCAAAACCATGCTCAGCCCACCCTCCCATGCCATGAGTGACCAACAACTACTGACCAAGTACACCACTCCAAACTTTGCATGCCGCCTCCTCAAAGCTATGCTTTCTCCTTTTCCAGTCTCCCAGTACACCAATGGTCTTCCCCAAATGTCCCCTGTCCACAACATTCCCATTCCATTCTGTGGTCTCCCTTTTGCTACTCATGTAGTAAGTAGCACCCTTACTGCCTATCACCTCTACTTGCACAGTCATTGTCAGGTTTGAACTTGGAAGGGGAATTTCCCTCCCAGAGACCAGAGCAGCCAGGACTGTCTCTTCTCTACTCTCAACAGCATGAAGCATTTTTCTACAAAGTTCTGTGAGTTACAAGACACTTTGTGCTATTGCAGGGTCCTGGGCCAGAAGCAATATGCTTGATCCTCTTCTGCCCTCTTCCTGTGGCACAGAAATAACTGAGTTTTTCACAGTAGGATCTAGATTTTTTACAGTGTTTTGGGTAGATTGAATGATTTAATGTCGGTGCATCGAATCAATGCTCTGTGTACTCTTTCAAAGTGGACATCTGTTGCAGGACAGGGAACCAAGTGAACCTTTCCTGCCTGTGTTCCCTTGCATTAGTTATTCATGGTGCCTCATGTGAACTGCATTCGTTTTATGCCTTGGCCACTCTGATTTTGTCACTGTTTGCTCATGCTAAGTTTCTGAGAATTATCTGATTTAGTTTCTAATTTCTGTACACTCTCTCCTTGTGTTTGAGGCCCCTGAAAAGAACCCACAATGGCATCTTGGTCTTTTCTACACCATTTTCCTATTCCTTTCACAATGAGATAATATGCCAATATATTTATAATACCATTTCCTTAAGAATCTTTTCTACTCCTTTGAACCAGTTTCCTGGGAGATCAGTCCTAGAAAATCTCTGGCTTCTCTGAAGTCCACTTTCTTGAATGAATTAATGATTTCTATTTTGTTGCTCTTTCTTCTCCTTGATTGTAATCTCTATCATTTCAGTCATCCTTACTCAAGTCAACTTATGTTTGAACCAGTTTCTCTCCTGCAGTTGGAATTGCATCAGAAAAAGCTACTTCTAATACTTTTCTTCACTCTTCGAATACACAGGTTAAAAAAAAATAAAAGGACAACACTGCATCCCCTGAGTTTTCTGGTCAGTTGAGTTGCCTTTCTCTCTCAGAAGATATTTGGATAATTAAAAACTGTACAGGTCACCAAACTTTGTGCCCCAAATAATTCTGTTAGTTACTCAACAAAATATTTATCTACCTGACATTCCTAATTCGGAAGCCTAGGTTGGCTCTGGAGATCCATTACTAAGCTCAGTTCTTTTCTTATTTTACAATTACCTCTCTCACCCTCTGCTTTGCTGTTCACATTAATTCATACCTCTTAGGATGTTCTCTTTCATTCTTTTGTCCCAATTTAGACTTCTCTTCATTCAAGTAACAAATCAGTGTACAAAGCTGCTCTTCTCCTTTCTCATGATGTTAATTCCATCCATGCTCAACATCATCACATGGAATGGAATGGCCACTGGCAATGTCATCTATGTAGCCACACACAGACAACAGCTCCTGGCAGGGGAGCTGGAGGGAAATAATGTGAGCAACACCTGAACCCCTAATTCCCTATTCCTGGGGAGTACTCTGATACATTCAGGGTGACTTCTGGTAGTGTTATTACTGGTCAGAAAAATGAGAGGCAGAGATGCCACAGAGATGCCTGATGTCTTCACTACTTCTGTAGAACTGTTTCAGATTTGAGCTCTTTGCAAGTGTCCTGGTTTAAGCTAAATAGAACTAATTTTCTATTTAGTGATTTTGCTTTTCAGCTCAGTCTCTTTTAAGTGGCTGAACTTGCTGAAACTAAAGGGATTGTTTTTCCCAGACAGTGCTGCTGGAAGATACGCTCAAGGTCAGTTGTCTCACCATGGGTGCCGTGTCTGCGCCTACGGGGTGAGGGAAAGCGGACCCAAAACTGACCAGTTAGGTATTCTAACCCACAAATGTCATACTCAGTATAAAAGCTGAGGGATCACAAGGGTCTCGATCCCTTCTTCCATCTTGGAGCCCTTCCATCTCGGACTCTTCCGTCCATCTTGATCCTGCAGAGGCCGAGGCCTGAGCGGAACCCTGCTAGTTCTCTGCCGCTGATCCTGATTTGTGTGTTCTGTGTCCTGCTATCACCTGCTGATGAGTTCAGTTTGGGACTTTTCCAGTGCCCTGCTCTGCAGAGCCTCTGGTGACGTATTTGTCATTGTGGGGGGGGGGGATTTCATATTGGTTTTGTACTTATTTGTACATATCTGTATATATTTCATTATTTTCCTATTTACATTATTATCCTGTAGTATTAGTATTATTATTTCATTAAATCTGTTAGTTTATTTTCCAACCTGTAAAGTCTCTCTCCCTTATTCTCTTTTCTCTTCCCTTCTGGGGAGGGGAGAGGCGTTAATAGAGAGTGTCTGTCCAGGATTTAGTGGTTGGCCCAGCCCTAAACAACGACAGCAGGTAGCACACATCCCTGAATGTGAAGCTTGGTCCACCAGCGTCTATCTTTATTGCCTTCTTCCTCAGAGCAACAATTGCCATCATCTTGTGCTTCTTCTTGAGAGTGGTAGTGATGAGTCCCATGGTCTTTACAACACATAACTTGTTTTTCCACTGCCCTGTCCTCTAGTAGGTTAATTTCTCATTGGAATAAGAGAATAACCTCCACATCCAGGGGACACTTGCCTCCAGGTCAATCTCAATTCTTTGAGATTGACTAATTCATATAACTAATACACACACACTCGCTTTTATATAATACACACATAAATTCTGTTATGAAATAACTTTGTCTATTGCTGGTGCCACTGCAGACCTCACTCACTTCTTATGGGATATAACCTCCTGCATTGTCCTGTTAATGCTCTCATGATCGTAATTACCTCTCACCCTGATTCTTCCTCCTACTGGTCCTTAATAATACTGTGGTGATTCACTGCAGTGAATTTGGTCAATCTCAGCTCATCGTCTGAGTCTTGTCTCTGGCTCTCGGAGGTGCAGGAGAACAATACTCCCAAAATATAATGCTCTACTTTGAAGCCATTGTGAGCCATTCCTTAAAAACACCATTTGTAAGCCAGTCAGACAACATCCAGTCATTTAAACAGTGTCTACAGAGGTACCAAGACATTGGTCAACAGTGTTTATGAAGATTTGGGCCAGATACTGTGTATAAGTTCACTAAAGCCAGCAGCACTTCATAGTTGCACTGACTGACGATATGATGTCTCTCAGAAGCCACTGCATTTTAGTACATCACCACTTGTAATAACAAATAAATGGCCTATGCTTGAGCATCAGAGACATGGCTATCACAGTTTCAGGGATTAACAGCAGCTCACAAAATTTCTAAATCTTTTGCTGTCTCCATTTTGAGGAAAAGCTTGATGGGCTGTAATTATATTTCACCTACTCTGGCTGCTGCTCTCCGAGTCTCTCTCCTTGCTACCCTCCAGAAGGATTCTTTGCTGTTTTTAATGAAATAGCCTAAACAAACATACAGCTTTCAGTGAGGCAATGTGATGTTGGTTACTAAGCAGCCTTTGTAAGCAGTGTGCACTGCTTAGACCCCCTTCCCCTTTTATCCCTTAAAAGTTACCTGCACAACAAGTTCAGTTGTAAGTAAATGCTGACACTGTAATATGAGCAGGCTTTAGTTTTCCACTCCCACATTGTGTTTTTAACATGCTACTTATTTTGAGGGAACTGAATAAAATGATGGTGATGATTCTTAGCTAAAAATGCCTGGTGTGTACTATCCAAGAAATCTAACAAAAACATTAAATATGTCCCAGGAAATAAAATTTATAGTGCAGGAAAGGCTTAGTGACTTCACTGCTCAGGTTACTAGTTGGATATCAGTTTCATCATCGGCAATCTCCAATTTCCTGTTTTGCTTATCGTAGAATTACTGTTTTCTTTTTTTTAATGTTTGCATAGCTCATAGAGCAACAGCTACACCAAAATTAGATACAGGGGTTTTCTATGATGAATTAAAGACCATGTTTGTTTAATGATATGTTAAGAAATAATAAAGAAGTCAAGAACTGCATGCATATAAAACACAAATAGTTCTTGTATGCTTTTCTTTTTTTACCATTGGAAAAAGTATGATTCATGGCAGTATGTGCATTAGTACTCCATAACCATTGCTGATTTGTGTCCTGCTTTGGAACCATTCCTTCTTACTGACTAATAGGTGTCACTAGACCTCTGGCAGTTCAAAATAACATTATGTACTTCTAGTCTTTACAAAAACTTGTTTGTCTCTTCTGTCTTTACCTGATGAATCAGACACTGTGTCATCTCTTTGTGCTCAAAAACTTTCCTATTAATCCTACAAGCTGCCTGGTCTTGCAAAAGCCTGACCTACTGCAGTGTTTCACTCACCTATGAACCTCCCTTATTGCATAATTTTTTTTTTCAAGGATATGTGTATTTCTTTGTCATTTCAAATAATTCTGTGAAGCTGTAGCTTTTTCCTCTAATGCAGAGATTCAAACCCAATTGATAAATCCTCCTCTCAAGCTGTATCATCTCCCTGGGTTCTCTCAAGTTCCTCGGAAGGTTCCTGAGCAAAAGTTGTGAAGCTAACTGGAGATTGTCCAGCCAGACTCACAAGTGTTGCTGCCAGGGACCTTTGGGCTGCCCAGGAAAGGACCGTTACCTGAGATACAGTTCGGCGTATCTCACAGCTTTAGGCTGGGACTGTAGTTCTTTTACCGAATTTTAATCTAACTTTGGAAAAGTGCAGCATGCTGGATTAAAAGCAAAATAAGAACTTCTCTCCAAGTGACTAAAATCACACTTAAGAGGTCTCTAGAGTGAGGGAATTAAAAAGGAATTAAAAAGGAAAAATCTGTGATCATTTTGTGCTTCAGCAGGTGGTGATAATGTGGAGTTATTAGATAATGCATATTAATCAAGTGTGCATAATAATAATATTTCTATATAAAATAATAAACATATTTTTAGTTGTTATTTAGTATTAAAAATAAGGAGATATTAAAAGTTAAACTCCTTATTGAAGCAGAATGAACCTGACTTAAAGAAAACAAGTCTTTTAGTCAACTTTGGAGAGATTTTTAATGCTGAATTTTTCATTTAGAAAAACACACTGTAAGACATGCTGAGATGCAAAACAATATTAATGCACAAAATAAATTCAGCTTCATGATCATATTAAGAAGTTATAAAAATGCAGCACATCTATAAATGCAAAAGCCTACAGAATATTTCTCTTGTCCTCTTGAAGCACCAGAATCTCCTTCTTGAAAAGCTAACAGACATTCAAGTTAAAACAGTAATTACTTGTACGAGTAATTATTTCCTATTTGCAAGATCTGACTTGTTGTTTTCTTAAGCAATTACAATACACTTTTGAGGCTGTCTTCTGTTTCGTTTTCTTGAAGAACAAGGCAGCAGTATTCAGAGAATTTTCCCCTCTGGTATAGGTGAAGTTCAGTTCACAGACGCACATGTATACATAAAACTTCCACATTCATTAGTTTGGAAAATCAGACTACCCTTTTGGGCACTGAAACTCAGGTAGCCAGGATCAAGAATTTTGAACAGAAGCCCAATCAGTGCAAATCCTTCTCCCATATCTCCTTTGCTTTTGTGACAAGATGGACTTCCCAGTGGACATTTTGCAGGCAATTCTGCCTGGATCAATGGGGGAAAATAGAGCAATACTTGAAAACCTGTCACCTAGGGTCCTCAGCTGTCTCCCCTCCCCTCTCCCTCTCCCTCTCCCTCTCCCTCTCCCATTAATTGTGCAACAGCGCACTAAAGCATTGTGATATATTAAATCTTTGGCCTGGAGTGGGTTTAGACTAGGAAAGGAAGAGGTTTTGACACACCATTTGTGAGATTAGACTGTTCTGATGCTAACAATTGTTATATTTATAATATCTCTGCGACTCTCCCCATGCTTTATTTGTCTAAGAGAAACAGTGTTTAACTTGTGTAATGAAGTACTCTAAATACATTGTAATTTGTGTATTGTAAATACAGATTTAAATATGACAGTAAGTTGTTTAGAGTTATAAATGGTGTCCCTGACAATCAGTTCTTAAAACCATTTTCCAGAAAAAAAATTGTAAAGTCCAGGAACAAAAAACTGCAGTCAAGATTGGGCTTTTCTGCGTGGTTCTCTGGTTTTAGCAATTAAGATTAGTAAAGAGAAATCAAATGGCATGGTAACCTTAAGTTTCTGATGCTCTTAATGAAAAATATTGCTTGTAAATCACGCTTTAGTGCACAGTGGATATTTGTTGCCTCTGCTATCTGCCCTGATAAGTAAGGTCCATGGGCTGTGTGTGATTTTTTAGCTTAAAACTTTTGTCAAGAGTAAGATTAATGCTAAGAAGTTAAAAACTTGTATTCACAGCTTGGTTCTTCTTTTTATTCTGCTTCATCCTTTTAATAAGCAGTACTTGCTTAATTCCAGATAATCCATTTTCCTGAACCTTTTGGTGAGTTGGAAGTATCCAGTATTAACACACAGCCAGTGAGGGAGGAAGAAAAGGTGGTTCCAGTGCAAAACCAGAATCCACAATGATTAAAGGGCAATGAAACTCACATTCAGTGCAAGTGACCAATGGAAGACTCTTCCTTTTAAGTGCTGCTGGATCATCCTCAGAAACCTACTCTCTACTTATTAGGCAAAGAAGAATAAATTGTTTGCCCCTCTATTGTGTAAGTGCACCACAGATGCACAGAGCTTTCACAGACTCTGTACATTTTCCACTTATGAGCAGAAGAGGAGATGCCAAAATAACCATGGTGAGGTTTTCACAAGGTACCAAATGTCTCATGATAAAGATTGCTTGCCTGTTCAAATAATTTGAAACTTGACCAATGCATCAAGACATTGATTTCAGTATATACACTAACCCACCCATTTGTTCAGTAGCATTGGATAATTCAGATTCTGCCAAATCTGTATATTGCCCTAGACCCTATCCTCCCTCAGCCCTGTGCTCTCGGTGGGGACCCAACTGCCCTCTCAGCTTGCATGGAAAGAGAGCAATTCCCGTTTTCATGTGCTAAACACATGCATACGCTCAGACATGTATATGGTCTTACCTCCACATTGCTATTAAGGATTGCCACTCCAACATAGTCTCTTTTGCTCTTTAACTGTATTTTATTTCAACAGGTGCCTTTTCAGTGGAGCAGCAATTCAGCTAGCACTCACCTCCCATCATGGCACACGTCTGCAGACCTGCAGCTGCTTATGCCAAGCCACATTTGTCCTACTCACTGTATATTCAGATTGCATTTCTGGTAGGACTTACTACTGAAGAAATGGGTCAAGCACGCAGGAATTTTTGACAAAGGCTTCTTTAAAGCAGCCCTATCAATCTATTGTATACTGTATTTCACTCACACATTATGAAATAAGACTAGGGAAAATGTTCATCTGTGAAAAATTCCCCAAAGAGAGGCACATCAAGACTGCTAGTCTTTCCGTATTGTTATGAATGAAACTCAAAGTTTCAAGTATCAAGCCCAGAAAGAAACCGCTAGGGATTTCCACTGATTTCCACCCCCTCTCATTTTTAAAGTAACTGCATTAAAAGTATGTGTATTTATACATCAAGACATAATGCACACAGACAGAGAGAACAGCGACTGCTGCTCCTGATGCAGTGAATGACCAGAAAATTGGCTGTGGTTCAGAGAACACTCCATGTTTTGGAGACTGCCATGACAGGCAGGGATTAGATTTTACATGAGTGGTGATGAGGATACTTCTACTGACATGTGGGGGCTGCATGTTTTCTTGGCAACAGGGCTGAGCCACATAATTCATCTTTCTCACTAAGAAAGGAGCACATCAGCTACAGAGACTCCCTATTTACACAGGGAGGACTACACAGTGCGCAAATGGTGTGCAGCTATACACTGAATCCAACAAGACAGATTATTCAGGCTGCTTTTCTCCCTGTTAATTATTTAGAATTTCTTGCTTTTTGCAGCTGGGACTGGCATTGCTACAGAGCAACTGTGCTAGCTTGTCACTAAACACACATAGCAGAAAAACAACCCCTGCAGATGTATAAATGTACAGCTTTGAGATTTTTTAAATGCATATTTTATTTCAAGAGTCATCATAACTTTAGTCATTACTGCTGGGTTATAAGCAGTCCTGTATAGGGCATATTTCCTTAGTTTTTCTATAATCACTCCAATATATATATATATTTTTATTTTCTACTTTTCATACCTTGAGAACTTATTCTTGTGGGACACAGGGCACCCAGATAAGCATGGAAGGAGCTGCAGTATCAAACATCCCAACAGAAGGCAGTAAATACAGGTTTATGGTGACTGGTTACTTTTATATACCTCATCTACAGAACAGTAAAAATACAAAAAGTGAAATGTTTCTAGTCTGCATTATATTGGGTAGTTTGCTTTACCCTTAATATTTCTGAAGAGTTTATTTAAAGACAGTTACCGGCAGTGTGTTGGTTTTTTAGAGTGTAGGTTGAGTGGACTAGAAAACGTTTCATTTTAAATCGGTGTATTTTTTTAACTGAACAGCACTTATTATTTTTGCTGCATACACATGAAGTGCAATACTTGAAGCTGACAAGCAGTTAAAAAACCCTGATAAGCATATTTCGACTTCTGTCAGAGTCACTGTATGACCAGGTGGGTTTATGTTTTGGAACCTTCCCCCAGGCCATGTAAGCCATGATGGCACTTTTGGTCTGTGCAGTGTATGGGTATGCTCATGAGCAATTTTTGTGCTCTGCTCTGCTCCGCTCCACTTCTTTTTTTTAACCAGCTCACATAAAATGAGACTGAACCAAGATGCTTATGCCAAACAATAAAAACTTGAGATTAGCAGGCTTTAAAAATGTTATCTGCCATTCCAACCTGGCAATTTTGGATTTCCAGGTTCAAGTAACATGAGTGATAAAACAGATACAATAAAAGAGACTGTTCTCATGATATTTCAAGAATGGCTAGACAGTAAATCTCACTAGACAAATAGATTTCCAGCATACCTCTACAGAAATAATTTATTAGGATTCACTCATCACAGGGACTGAATGTGACCCATTACTTGTGTTGCAAATGCAGGCATGGATTGTAAATGATCTTCCAATCTTCAGTTTTGAATCTGTGGTTCAAATGAAACCAAAACCTGAAAACCAGAAACTCAGCTATTATCTTGTTTTGTTCCAGTTTCCATTCCAGGTAATGAATTAACTCATGCTTGCTTGAACCTTGACCTACACTTACCAAAACCTTACTAAACCTAGCTCAAATGTGGGGTTCAGCAACAGCATCATGGTGGCAACCAGAGTCAGGATGCAGGGTCACGGTATTAAGTACCATTAAAACTATTACAATTTTTTTAAAAATACTTCTAAGATTCCTTTATTAGAAATGGCACAAAGATACAACAGGAGAACTGAACTTTATTCGGGAAATACAGGAGACCTGAAATATTGTCTAAGACAGAGAGAGTATGTTTTGGGAAAATAGCTGCATGTGTGGAACACTTTCTTTTGGCTCCGGTAGCCAGATTTTAAAAGGAGTGAGATTCATTTAATATATCCCATCAAAAAGTGAAGACTGATCTGTAACAATAATGGCATATCTGCACTGGAAACTGGCTGTGGATTTGGTGCATCAGAGTCCACAGCGGCTGCTGTGCAGGCAGTACAGGAGCACACCATGTATTCCCATCCTTATGGGAATGGTGCTCCTTGCACTAGGTCATTGAGTGTCTCAGCAGAAAGTGAAAGAATGTTTCTTCATAGTGCAGCAAAGTCTGGTTAATCACCTTGGAAAACGTTCCCAGATGGGGTTTTTGAGGTGATACCAGCATCCTTAGAAGGCTGAATTGCTTTCTGCCAGGTCTGCTCTTTCTCCAATCCTCTGGATGAATCCCGTTTTACTTTTGCCATGGTGGCCTCAGGAGCTCTTTATTGGACTCTCAGACAGAAGAATGGAGGGAATAGTATCTTGGGCAGCTGCAGATTTCCCATGGGACATATGTTTGGGAGCAAGAAAGGTTTGCCTTTGAGGTCTGAGTTGGAGGCAAATAAATCTCTGCCTGATACAGCAGCTGCTTCAGAAGGAAAAAAGACCACATGGTCCAGGGACTTTGGTACATAAACTGAGAGAGAATAGCATCCTAAGAACTACTACTATCGACTTAGGATCCAAGATGTTGCAAGCATATAGCTTGATATGTACGCAACCCAAAATCAAAGATTGTCAAATATATGAGATTAACAGCCACTGGATCTAGCTGAGGCCACAGCATCACAGCTCACAACACTGCTGGCCTTAGTAGAAATGGTTTGCAGAAGATGGTTACTCTCTCAAGGGGAAGCAACAAAGATGACAAAAGATGCTAGAAAAAGACAAATGCCAGTGTTCTTGCTGCCCTCACTTTACAACTGGAAAGCTGAGGCAGAGGAAGATCAGTTTGATCTGTGTTGCCTACAGAATCTGCTGCAGACTTGAGAACCATGGTTGATATGTACAGTCTGGGTCCAGGTCCTTTAATACAATCCCACTTCCCTGCTTCCCGCTTCCTCAAAGTGCATGGTAGAAGTCCAAAATACCATTGCCAAAAGAGCTGCCTCACTATGTATTTTTTATTCATTCATATTTCACCCCTGATTTTTGCTAGAAACCACAGCTTCTCCAGCCTGGGGATTCCTTTTGACACCACAATAACAAAACACATTTTGCTCATCACCTTCTCCCAGTGGGAGTATCGTCTATCACACTTGGATCTTTTGCATGCTGCAAAAGTTCTGCTCAAAGTTCAGAACTTACAGCTCTAACGTGTTCTTCTTATCTGTGTCAGACTGGGTAGACAGAAGTTTATGAGGAAAGATGTGCTTTTTTTTTTCCTTTTTTTTCCCCTTCATCTTCTCTGCCTCCAGATCTCACCTCCCTGTTCTTACAGGCCATGTAATAGTAGCAGGAGAAAGAAGGAGAGACACTTAGGATGGCTGTGGTGCTAAAAATGAGGTGTCTCTAAAATGAAGCCCTTTTCACCCTACAGTGTTTTCTGATTTTCTCCACTCACTGTATTGATGCCACTGAGAAAAACGCCAAAATGTATTAGAACAGCCACAGCCATCAGATTGTAAAGCAAGCTAACTGGGAGTAAGGATACTGTTGAGTTCAACGAGTCTTTTGTGATTTCCAAGGCACTATGAAAAAATGCCTTCAAATTACCCAAGAAGTATGTTAATAGCTGACTAATGCACAAGCTGGCAGGAATCATTGCTGTTTGAGTACGGCTCATTAATCTTACCATTCATTTAAAAAATTCCAAACTTTTTAATAAACAATTTTTATTTAGGAAGTGAAGGAGAGTGGAGTATGCTTTTTGCTAGGCAAGTGAGCTCTGTGAAAATAAAACATTACTTCACTTTTTTTTTTTTCAAGTAAAGCCATCTTTTTTCCATCACAATGTTTGGAAATGCATAGAGTACTGTCCACTTCTGTAAACTCTCACGGCTAATTTTTTAATATTTCTTTTCACCTTTGCAAGCGTGTCCTTCCTAAGCTGAAAACCTGTTGCTGCTGATACCCAGCCCATTTCTGCACAAGACTGGGGGTGCTGCTGGGGAGCAGAAGTGAGAGGAAAGAGCTTTTTGCTGACAGCTGGACAAGATGCTGCACACTGGCACACGGTACTCAAAGTACTGATTTACATCAGTTCAGACCCAATTGTGGTCCCGTTTCCACATGAGAAGAGACCTCAGGGGCCTCCTGTTTCCCTGGCCTACTGGTAAATATTGCACTCTGGCTTTGTGAAGTGGCGGCAATTTTTTATGCTGGGGCAATTGCCTTCATGTTATCTTTTGCCTGTGGTTATGGTATGAAGTGTTGTGGTTGAATAGATAGCACTGTCCAGTCTTGTTCTTTGGGACGTCTTCATCTGTACAGCATGACTTATTCAACAGAGTAGTGAAAATGAAAGATAAACTGCATTATCACTAGTAGTTACAGAAACATGATTGTTTTTGGTGACGTTTTGTCAAAAAACACTGGGGCAGAACAACTTATCATCAGATGTTGTAAAGTCCTGATTGCACAGAACAGAGAGGCAGAAAAAACATGAAAAAACATCTGATCAGTATTATTGCTGATATTCTACATTCATGCACATCTCAGTAGAGACATATGCTAACTTTTCTAAGTAAATGCTCTTCAAGGTTTCTACAATAATTTTATTTGCCTTTCAAAACAACCCAGGCTTCAGGATTTATTAATGCGGCAATTAGTATGCTGATCATGCCCAGCATGCTTAAATCTTTATTGGCTGTATGCACCACCGAAAGTTTTAGTTTTATTAAACCTGAACCTCCTACATACTGCTGTTTAGTGTATGTTACAAAACTAAGATCAGCTCTGAATGTAATATAACCCACATGTTGGATTGCTTGCTTCAGTGACTTAGAGAAATATTTCAGGTAGCAAGTATTTTCTTAGTACTCTGTTATAAAAATATGTCAGGAACACAATGTTTGCATTATACGTTCCTCTTCTGTTATAGAAAAAGAATTATGCACCAAACGTTGTACTCCATTCTGTTCCTCACAGAACAGTCATTTGCATCAAATGTGTATCAAAATACTGTGAATCACCACATTTCAGGGAAGATTTTGTGGTGAGATAGACAATGGATTAAATTAGAGTACAGTTATCTTCATCATATGTGGGTAGGTAGATAAATAGATAAAGCGCAAAGCAATTACTAGACAATAGTTACAGGTTTTATTCACATGAAGGAAGGGGCAAGTGCAATGGAGATTTTTTTTCTCCGCAGCAAGTGCCAAAGGCTGTAGGAAATCTGCTAGGCATGATGCTATACATATTGATCTTTGCAGACCTGTCTTTCTTTCCTACCCTGAAGACAAAAATGTCAGCATGATGGAGCAGCCTCCAGAGAAGCCCTGGTCTGAGCCCCTCAAGGCAGTGTCAACCTGCCCACTGATTTGCAAGCACCAACTGAGCTTTTCCTACAAGCAGAGTTCTTTTCCCCTGTCACAGCATTCAGCGACAATGATGGTCTCTGCACCATCCATAGGAAAGATAAGAGCCCGGCTGATATAATCTGTAAAAATAATTGTAACAGGTGATGCAGAGGCTTGCCCAGGTGGTTAAAAAGGCTTATTCCCTTACACCATACAAAAAAGAGGCAAGTTGCCAAGTTTGTTTCAGATTCAATCTGTGGCAATTTATACAATTAATATGACTAATGGAAACAGTCTAAAAAGACTTCTAACAACACATGAGTTCCCCCCTGTAACATGCAGTATAGTTCTGGTTCCAGCTGATGAATTTCTGGACTTTACCTGCAGGTGACATGCCCAGTCAGTGATCTCCTTTACATTCCAGGTTACCATCTTTTGTAAAAGCAGCAGAAGAAATGGGTTTGCTGTTATGCTTACATTGTTGGCTGCCTGGCACAGTCTCTCTGTCAGAGCCCCCTGAAGTACAGAATTTAGGAGTGAGGGCAGACAGAGAGCACAGAGCAAAAACAGCACAGACAGTCCAGGATTCTCCAATTTACACCATCAAAATGAATGTGAAGCCCAGCAGAGAAACCCTGTCGTCCAAGCTACTCTGTGGCTGAAATCTTGTGTTTAAATCTACAGCACTAATTCTGTTATTCTGAGATGGCTGGCAAAGATGTTCTCCAAAAAGAAAAAAAAAAAGAAAGATAACTCTCGAACGTAGCCAACAAATTTCTGCTCCATCAGCTGAATACATTTGAAAGTCAACACGCTCAGGCTTTGTTGGAGCTAATTCCAGCACTTAGGATTTAAGTGCGAATCCCTCTCCCTTACCCATAAATGCACACATTTAAATGTGTTCATTTGAGTGTTTCAGGTCATCTCAGATTCCATGGTATCCACAGAAAAAAGCCAGTCTAAAGTCAACAGAGCCCACAATGATGTTGTAAAAAAGGTGCTATTGGGAATTCATCTTGGTTTCCTATGTTATACCCGCCACTGTCTGCACAATTGCTAGCCCTGAAAGCACAGTCTTAAAGTCAAATTGTTTTTATCTCCTTAGTTAATCATCACAAACAGAAATACAATTTTTCAGATTTAGTAGAGCTCTAGTTAGGCTAAACAGGTTATGAAAAACTCTAAATTAGTCAGAATTGATGTTAAACAAGTGTTTTGGGGATTTAAGCATAGGTTATTCTCAAAATTCACAATGACTGAGATCCAGATAGTAGCAGCAGACAACATGAACGAAACCCCAGAATTGCTAAAACCAATAGTAATTTGACTATTGACTGGAGCAGGATTTTATATGCTGTATCTGCCCCTGCTTTGACATCTTCCCTCCAGCCTACTAGATTTATTTCAGTCATTTCTGTATCGAATCTGGGCCAGATAGCCCTCCATTTTTTCTCTTATAAAACACATGCACAACCATTGCTAGCTCAGAATACTTAATTTTTTGATCAGGGCTGCTTTCCTGCCTGCCTTCCAATCTTCACACAGAGTAACAGGCCTCCAAATGGCTTAGTGACTTTCTAAAAACTGCATAGGGTGAGTAAACGAGCAAGAAGTTAAACCTAAGTTCCTCCAAAACATACTCTAGTGCCTGAAACCCCTTTCTTGCTGATGCAGTTCTTCATGGCGGCTGCAGAGTGAATATGTGTCTTGGATCAATCATGGATAATGTCTGGATCTGAGCCAGTTGGCACCCAACTTGGAGGTGCAGCCTCTCAGCCCTGGTGTCCCAGGGATAGGGGCATTCTGCAGAGTCTAGCCTTGGAGCAGCCTTCCTGAGGAGGTGAGCTAAAGCAATGAGATTGACATGGGTGGGGAGGAGGAGAAGTACAGCTGGATGTGACTGGTAGAGTTCAAAACATGAGCCTCCACTGTTAGAATTTACTATGGGAAGTCCAGGGGATGCACAAAAACTGACTGCTATGATTCCTATAGTAAAGGTTATCGGATTCTTCAATTTGATGTTTTGGGGACTCTGACAACCCCATGTGCATATTTATGTGAAAAATAACCCTCTGCCTTTATCCCCTTCAATATTTAAACAGCCCACTCATCATCCACAGACTCAAAAAACTTCCTCTCTACCTACCCTTTCCTTCACTCTCCACCTCCTCTCCTTAATACAAGGGAGTCCAGTTACACCTGTGTACACAGTTGTATAATTTTTCACAGGTTAAATATCCCCAGAGTTTTACATCTGTTCCTGACACATACACCTGTACCGGGTGCCAGCAGAGAGAACACTGGGATGGCTAATGATCATTCCCTTGGATGTTTTATTAGATCCTTCTGAGTGTAATACTGAGATGATATTTTCAAGCCTAGTAGTCTACTGCTCTTAATAGCTTGCCTCATATAGTCCAAACAAGTTTAGCGTTAAAATAAAATAATAATAATAATATAAAAGAAGCATAGAGGTGTTGCCACAAAACCATCTGTTCAAACATTAAGACGAAAAAATCTTCATTTAAAATGGCACATTCTACAGCCTGGCATTACCGAACAGTCAGACTTACCTGCTGAAGCAGGCAGGGCTATTGTTAGAGAATTTTCTTTAAACAAATAAAGATTTTTTGCATCTCGTGTGAAAGAGCAGAGTCATATTTAGTGGCTTATCTGGTTTAAGCACGAGTTCTTTCAGGATCCAGGTAGAGGCCAAAAGAGAAACAGAGTTACACCACACTCTTATTTTGTTCAGTGTGGCTTTTGTCTAAGAAAAACAATCCTCCACCCTTCTCAGTAAGCACTGAAATTTTAAATTGTTGTCTTCACATCTCTCATCGAACTTTCATCTTATATTTGTATGAAAGCTGAGCTGAAAAAGCACTTCTTCAAAGAGATGTTACCAAGAGTTCAATGTTGTCTGCAGTTTGCATTAAAGCCAGAGACCTTGTTTCACTTTCAATTACCGTGCAGAATTGTATACAGAGAGCTGAAGAAGAAAAGAGGAGGTGAAAATATGTTGGCAGCTATAGGATACCCAAAGTGCTTGACTGCTTCTGGAGGAGGGTGCAATTTAAGTCTCAATTAATAAAAGTGAAGCAAATTCCTTGCTAGTGTGACCTGTTCAGCTGAATTCAGCCTCCCTTGTCTTTGTCAGCACTAGGAAAACAATTCAGATTAAGCAGAGTGTGACTTTGAAATAGCATAGCTAGGCTGGTACTTATTGTCTTGCGTGCACAAGGGTATATCCATCTTGAGTTGGAAGAGAATGGCGGAGATGGAGGCAGAGGTGAGGGGTCTGTGCAGCATCGGGGCAGCACTGGCTGTAGAAGCAGGAACCTCCTTAAGCGATTCCTGCCAGCTTTTGGGAGTTTTGCCTCACACTTGGGTCCTCACACAGAGCTGCCTGCAGAACATCACTTGCCCTCCATCAACAGGTGAGGAAGGAGAGTCTGGCTGACCTCTCCCTCCAACACCATGCACAGAAAGTAGGCAAGAGTCTTAACACTACTCAGTGACAGGCATTAATCACCCTGCATGGGTTGCATGTCCCTTCAAGACAGGCTGCAGGAGCACAGCTTGATGTCCATTTCAGCCTGGCCTGCCCCAAAACCTTTGCTATATTATAAGTATTTGCTCCTTTCAATATACTTTTAAAAATAAAATAGAAGTGTTTTTATCTAATGCGTGGGATACGTTTTTCCTCCAACTGAGGAGGACTAGGGTTCAAAATCACAAAAGTACTTAAACACACTTTAAGCTTTAAATACCACAGGGGGTTTATACAGCACTCAAATATGTGTTAATCTATGAATTTAAGTACTTGCCTAAGCACATTGCTGAATTGGGGCCTAAACCAGCATATTTGCGTTTTATTTTGATTTTTTATGAAATTTCTTTAAACACCCATGCAAACAACTTGGTGAAATTTGACTTCACTGGAAAAGGATTTACTGGAAATGATTTCTTAATTAAAATCTGAAACATAAATTTTCATCTATAGATGATGTGCAAGGTTTTTCCAGTGTGAATTTGATGTGGTACAGAATTTCAGGTACAGAGAAGAGAAGGAGGGAAAAAGGGTAGGCAATCATCTGGGAACTGTAGGGCAGCATAACAGAGGCAAGGGAAACCAGCAGGCATGTATAAAAAATGCTGTAGAAAGACATTGCTGGGAAGAAAATTCTTGGAAAAAAAATTGTTTTATTGCTTCACACTGCAATTTCTGAACAGATTCAGCAAGAGTTTTTTTAATATAAACTGTCCTTGGAAACGAGACTTTCAAAATAGATACAGCACAGTGAGCAGCTTGGAAGAAACTCGGTTGGTTTCTGTGAGGTGCAGAGCTTGAAATGCTGACTCTGTTTCAACGTCTTGCAGCCCCTGCCTCCCCCACCCTGCCTGGCTATTTCCTGGCTGTCGCTCTCCGCCTTGAATTGGAGCCCAGCAAAGCAAACTGTCACAACAATTGTAACCCCAAACCTGCATATTTCTCAAAACCGTATTGCACTCTTCCAGGTAACCAGCTTCTTTGAGCTGCAACTGCTCAAGTAGATGTGATAGTGTCATTTGTTTGCCAGGTCTCTGAGGGAGATATGAGAAGGTGCAGCTTTCGGCATGTCTGAAAGAAGACTCAGAGCTAAGAGTTCGTATCTGTACGCTGGGGAAGCACCCACGGCAGAGATGAAAAAGAAAATCACAGGAAGAAATCTCCTCACGTGCAGACAGCATGCTGCCAACATCTGACATGTCCACAGACAAATGTTGTGCAGCATCTGAAAGTGCAAGAAGTCAGCACCAACTGCCATGTTCCCAGTACCAGTGAGATGCTACTTATTGAAAGTATTTAACCCTCCTCTCCAGCACTCACCTTCAATGATATGGCAGGAAAAGGATACCTATCCTTGCAGATTTTATTACTGCAGCTGCCCTGACATCTGCTGGGAGCATCAGTGGCCACTGGGGTTTGATGTTACTGTTGAAAAAACTCGGGTATGAGCTCTATTTTAATGCTTGTCCAATGGTCATTGCAGGGCTGAACCTAGACCCATAAACATCCTTTAAGGGTTAACATCTGCAAAAAAATCAGAGTTTATTGTTAGAAGTGCTTTGTGGTAGGTTACTTCTTACCACTTCACAAAATCCTCACGCTGTCCTTTTTGAAGCTCAGTGATGAAGCTGTCATTTACCACAAAAGCCAGCCGAAGTAAATCAGTGCTGAGGATATATTTACACACATTATTTTCCTATACTTTGGAATTTTGAGGGGAGTTAATTGCGCATGCCAATACCAAACGTTATGGACGCTGTCCCTGGGGCAGCAATAGCACCCGGCACCACAGACACGGGAGGTACCCTGGTTTTAGGGCCAGCGCCTCAGAGCTCAGAGGGTCATTCCTCCTGAAAGGCGAGAGGTGTACCTACCCCACACGAGTATGTGTGAGGATTAGCTCCCTGTAAAAACAGACGTCTCCTGTGTGGACTGCAATTTATATTGTGCGAGAGGCCTCGCCCAGGTCTGGGTATCGCTGCAGCCAGCCCTGTGCAAACAGGAGAGCTGACAGACGGCCTGTGACAAAGGGCTGTCGGCCTGCAAGTATTGGGACAGGTGATGGAGACAAACATGTGGATGGGAGAGGGGGAGGAGGAAGGTGATGGATGGAAATATAAAAGTAGCAGGATGACTTTGTGCTTAATAGCTGCCAAGTGCTCTGCTAGGGCTATTCGCCTGAAGTAAAAGGCATGTGAACTCTGCAAAAATACTGTAATTGTAATACAAGCAGCCAGAGATACATGCTTATAAAATAAAATAACATTTAAAACTATTTTTAAGCTTTTAGATATTTTAAAATAACATTTATATCTTCTAATTTAAAGACAGACATTTTTGGGGAAAAAAATTCATGTGGACTTTAGTAAATCTTGGGAACTCGCCCTGCAGTCGTGTGTCTCCTGGTGGGAGAGCAGAAAATTTGTGAGGACAAAGATCAAACTGTCTGTGAGAGGGCAGCAAATCCCATGTAGAAACATCTTCCTCTGTCCTTGAGGGTGCAGATACCTCTCCTTTATCTCCCTGAACAGGATGTGTCCTGGGCACAAATGAGGCCAAAGAAGAAACCGGCTTCTCCATGTAGCACAGTGTCCCAGAAGCAGCTCCCACAGGATTTTGCCAACAGATAATACCAATAGGGTCAGCACAGAATTGCCAACTCCTATAGCCTTTGAAGAAGCCAAGGATATTGTGATTTTTAAAGGAATTTTGCAGCAAGGAGGAAAGTTTGGTTATGGAAGAGGGCCAAGGGGGCAGCCTCACAGAGCATACCCTCTAAGGGATCAATTTGAGGGCTGGGGGGGGGTTTATGAAGTGTTTCCCCATGAATTCTTACGCTCCATGTGGCTGGAGGGGCAGGCCTAAGCCCTACAAAGTCCACTTCTTGTCCATGTAGAGGAGGCTGTTAATTAAGAAACTGAGCATTGAATGGGGCAAAATTCACTTAGAAAGTTTTGTGAGAAACAGCAGTGAAATGAAGTAGTTGAGGGATGTGTTACTGTTAAAATAATACACTTATACCCTTTCTTCTTTCATTCTATCATTTATTAATCTTTCCTTTCTCCAGTCCCACAGGCCAGTTCTCCTCTTGTGTAGGAAATGAGAGACAGGAAGGGCACCACTGAATTCAGTGGTTCGTCTGGACTCTGTGCAGTAAATGCTGTATTTGATAATTTCCCATTCAATGAATTTCTGTGCAGGAGAAAGTAATAATCTCTTTCATCTTCTGAAAAAGTACTTGAATTAATCATTCATTTATCTTAATTGCTTTTTAAAAAATCTTTCCAGAAGAGAGCTTACTTACAAAAATATTTATTTTACGTCTTACCTGTGATCATTACTTACGTTTAATGCAACAGCTAATCCCCCATGCCTGATAATTTATGTTCAGTCAAGTTGCTTTTACAGTCATAATAAAGATTTCTATTGAGACCAGTGAGAAAAGGCATTGGGCTCCTAATCTACTGGCATGGACCCTGACCGTATTGCTGCACCCTCTGCAAAGGCCAGAAACAAAGTGAAAGAGATGGGACATATAGAAAAAGAGGGAGAGCAAGGGAAGGAGGGATGGGGAGATGTTTCAAACGGCGTTTCCGTGGAAGTCAATGGCATTACTCATACTGGCTCTGTCTGCAGGAACATGCCTTTAAGTAATTGAGCTGAGTCCTGTCTTGGCGCAGGATCAAGCCTCACAGACCCCTATCCAAATCTCCCATCCTATTCTGTGTTAAGCTTGATCTGACAGCAGGTGAGATCCTAGTGTTAACAGCCCACTATCCCTGCTGTTTCTATCTCCATGGCGAAAGACTCACAAGACCTCCCAGAGGTCTTTGCAAGTAGAAGAAATAAATACATAGCTTTTTAAAAATGGAATAATTTTAAAATAACAAGTACTAAAAACAAATCAAAGGCTACAGCTGCACATAAAACTGCTACTTATAAACATTTTCATTCACTATCTAAGTGAATCTAACTATGCAGAACCCTTAAAACATTTTCCTCTTTCATCTTGTGCAAAGAGGAATATTGGATGGAATTGCAGTTTTAAATCAAACTGGACATTTTCCACAATTGTGAAATGGGAGGAAGGAAGAAGAGATGTAAGAAAAAGGGGGAGGGGGAAGCCAGAATTATTAACCTTGTATTAAACCTCTCAAATCATATTAACTCAGAATAATTTCACAGAGGTGCCCCTGGGTGGTCTTACTTCCAAAGACACAGCGAGATCTCTGTTTGATGCTTTACTGTATTAAGCTTGGGGAAATGAAATATATCTGGAGGTGGGAAATTGCTTTGCTTGCAGCCATATCCACTGGGCTTTAGGAGAGCTTGGGACCAGCACTTGGGAGTTTTCAGTCTGAAACTGCGAAGGCAAAGGCCCACCACTAATGCCAGGGGGTTAACTTCATGATTTCACACATTAGGCCAGTCTCCATAAAAGCAAATTTCCTTGCATGGAGGGCTATGTGAGCTTGCATGTTTTGAGCCTTTTACAGGAGAGTTGGGTTGCATATCTTGCACATAATTCAAGAAGAAACAAAATCTAACTGATGTGGGCATGCAGTTTCTGCTGCCTAAGGTCTATTGAAGTGCAAAACTGGAACATGGAAATCCCCAGGGGAACTTGCACGTTAATCTACAGCCCCCACTCATATCGTAAGTGCTGCTGTTTTCCTTCTTGCCAGAGACCGGTTTCTGAAATGAAAAACAGCATTCTGGAAAGCAAGCGTGAATATCTCAGGTGTAGGGCATTGCATATGAAAACCCCGTATTTTGGGGTCAGCTCTTCTACAAACACACACATAAAGTGTTTTGATAGAAACAAAAAGATGCTTAATATGCTATTTGCTTATTAGAAATGTAGGTAGCTATGTTTCTAGTACGCTTGATTTCAGATACGCAAAACAGTCCCTTTCAAAATAGCAGGTAGTAGAACGAGCCATAGCCCTGTTGTAAAAGATTTATCACAAGCTTATGGGTACATCACCTCCTTTTTGCCCAGTTACACTCCAGATCTTCAAATGCAAGTGAATTAATATTTTTAAAAAAGAAACAGCTATGTGAGCTTGTCCAGTGTGATGTTACCCTTCACAAGCCTGATTTCCCAAGCATGGGAAGGATAAGCAATGGTCAGTTTGGAAAAGCCAATGGATTTTATGTTGAGTGCTGCCTGAGTCAGAAGTCAGTGCTCATTCATCATATTGTGAGTTTCCTTCTCCAACAGGATGAGGAAGAAGGCAAATCAAAAGGATATGAATTACATGACCAGAAAATTTCTGGTATATTTTACACTAAAAATCTGTGGTGACTTTGATTCAGTAGCTTTTTACATCTTGCTAGCACTTCAGACACCAAAAATCCTCAGTTAGCAGACCTCTAAAAGGAAGAGAAAGTTCTCCTCTCTTACCTACTTTTGAGCAACTGAGCAGATCAGACTGCAAACCAACAGCAATGCATGTAGAAACAACTCTGTGCTCTCACAAGGCTTGCACAAAGAAAAGATGTATTTTTTCTTCCCATGGAAGTTCATTAAAAAGAAAGCCAGAAGCTGTTGGTCTCCACTAAACTACAGCTTTGGGTTATGTGATTAGATGCACAGGCTGCCCCTTGTTTCCATGCCTTCTTCCTCACTTTCTCCTTTTGTTACCTTCATTTTTCTCACCCATCGTTTGGTCATCTGTGTTGGCCATAACTCCAGTCTCTCACTGCTCCCATTCCTGGGGCACAGGGTAGCACTATGAGGGTGAGCTGCATAAGCTCTGTGCTTCCTGGACCAGCAGTGTTCTGCAAGACATCCTAATGTGCCAGATGCCAGCAGATCCTCTCCCCTGCCACAGCACAGCCTTCTCACACTGGCTAGTGAAATAGGGCTGAGACTGGGAACCATAGAAATAGGTGTCCTTCTGACATCTTTTCCAGCCTTGTACTTGGCCAACTGGCCAAAATAATAGTTCAAAAGTGAAAAGTTACTGAAATGTTGCTTACAGAGGTTAGGATACACTGAAGTCTACTGCTTTGTTCCCGACAGGATGAAGCAAGTGAGTATCTGGTGTCACGGCTCCTGCTCTGAAGTTAAAGGTGAGGAAGAAGAGAGGCTGTGTCAGAGCCAGATGGAGAGGCTCGATACTGAGCTCTCAGCCCGTTCAGACTTCCAGCACTGCACTGCCTCTTCATGGTGAAAACTTTCACATTTAAACCAGGCACTATTTATCTGGAGAGCTAATGTCTTTTGTTTGAAATGCCCAGAAAGCCTCACAGCCCAGCATTTTCACAGAGTTCCCTCCAAGTTTTAGCTTTGGTCTTAAGAAGATTTCACCTACAAGTGCTTTCCTTTTCTGATAGATCCAAACAAGGCTCCCCACTTTCTATAAAGATTAATTTAGATTTTCTATTGCAGAGGCATCCACCCCCCAGCCACGTGATTCCCTTCCTTTTGAAAGCTAGGTAAAGCCTGTAAAGAGGCAGCTGTGTTTCAAGCTCTTTGAACAGTGTCTCTCATAGAAGAGGAGAATAGATAAGCTGTCCTGCAAACACTGTTAGCAGAGACCAGTAATCAGTGTAGAAGAAGTCTGTACTGGGAATGAATGTATCAATTTACCTCAGGCTGTGCACTTCAGAGATGGGCTTTGCCCTAGACTGGGTACATTTTAAGCTTGGCCTGTAACTAAAATTAAACCACTTTGTTATGACAGGGGTTTGTTTCTAAATAGCAGATTTTCCCCTTTGTACAAGAAAGCACAGCGATGACACGCTAAACCTGCCTCTTTGGCGGTTTGCATTGCGAGTACGTACATTATGCACATGAACACTCATTTCTTATATATGTGTGTGTAAATATATCTATCTACCTATAAACAAATGAAACAAAACACAATTCAAAACTTCCCTTCTCCCTGTGCATACTGGCTGGCTATAAAACAGTTGTTAAAAATAACACTCTGTACAATACATAGACTCCTTAATTTGTACATGTTTCCTATCAGCACTAAGGCAGGGCTTTCTGGGAGCTGTAAAACATCATTATTTGCATTACACCAATATTTGCTTCTCTTCACGGTTTGTGGAGTTCTTGTTGTTGTTTGTTTTTTTGTTTTTCTTACTGCAGTCAGGTTAAACTCTTAACTCTGTTATAAATAAAGCTGAAAGCAGAAATTTGAAAAGTGGTCTCTGCTAATCTAACCTCATGCAGACTGAGAAAGTAAGCTGAAAAAATTAAAACCCTGTGATTCCTGCGGAATTAGTATTTCACCATTAGCTGGGAACAAAGTCAAGTTCTGACTTTCAGGAAAAAATATTTCACATCCTGGAGGAAGATAAGCACATCCACTTTGAGGAGTGCATATTGAAACACTAAGAAAAACTCCAAGTGCTTCTTGTTCCATAAAAGGAGGATAGGCTGAAATACAGGGCAGAAAGAAACCTTCAAGATAATAATGGAGATCTTGGCTACTAAAAGATCAATGCTGCAAAGCGACTAGTCTGAGACTATTCAGAGAAGCCACTTCAGTTGAAAACCTCTGAGACTTCAGTATGGAGGAGGCTTTAAATATCTTTAAATCAAAGGTACGAAAATATGGCCCAAGTTTGTACTCTAGTGAAAGGGAAAATGTTCATAAGAAAGATCTTCAGAACAAATGGATGAGTAAAAAAACTGCTTTACAAAATGAGAGTAGATGCAAATGATTGCAAAGATGGAGACTAAAGACCAGGAAAAAAAAAAGCTGAGAACTATGTTCTAAGTAGGAAAGTGCAAGTATAAAGTGAAAATTTCCAAGAGTCAAGTTAAGGGTAATTTTTTTGGGGAGAAAAAAAACCCAACAAGTAGCAAAAGATTAATCCAGAATATCTATTTCAAAAAATCACTTCCAGTGAGAATAAGTCAGGCATTAAAGATCACTTGTTTGAGATTCAGATGAACTTGAATATCTTGCCTCATCTTCTGAGAAATAACAAGAGGCCACATGGAAAGGTGACTATAGAAATGGAAATTACTATGGCATTGAAAATTAAATTGCAGTTCCAGTGGAAGAAGTTTTATCAAATAGATCAAGTGAAGAAGCAGAACACAAAAACAGGGGGTTGTATACTAATATATTTATAGAAGAAATGGCAGACCAGGGCATTTTTGAGTCCATCGGTCTAATCTAATTAACACATAAGAGAAAAAATGCTGAAAGAAAAAGAAAAAATAAAAGGAAAGTTCAACAGGATATAAAAATAGGTATCAATGGTTTATTGAATAGGTCATGACAGACATTTTAAACTCCTTGATAGCTGATTTTCTAGACAAAGGTAATCTATTATATCTAATCTGTCTGGCTTTTGTAAGGCATCAAACATGCTGACACATAGGAAATATTTAGAAAATAGAAAAGAGGGAGATGAATTCAACTATTGAAAGGAAGTTAAAAATTACCTGCAAAAGTGGGAATTAAGATTGTAGTGAAAGCAAGTACCAAGCCAGAGGGAAACTGCTAGAATAATTCTTCATAGATAGATCAAATATTCATGCAAATAACTATGCAGAAAAGTATGAACTTCATCAGAAAGTCAGGATGCATTACAATACATAAGAGGAGCAGAATATTCAAGAAGAAATGGAGCAATAAAGCTGGATTAGTAGTACAGAGTAAAACATCCTGTGTTTTGGGAGTGGTAATTACTAGAATTTTTTTTATTGAATGCTGCCAGATAAAGAGAAGATACTGTTGCTGAACAATAGAGAGATAAAATATTTTATTTTAATGTTAGCCAAATGACAGTTTTATGACCAATATCTAAAGCATCTTCTATGAAATAGGCAAGTTGCTGGGAAAGATCTGACATACACAGATTTCACAGATCTCCTGAGAACTAAGGTAAATATCCTCAACTCACACAGCAAGACCTGAGGGATGTTCAGTAAGTTCAGGTTCTACCCAAGGCCTGCACGTGCCACTTGTGTGATGTAGACTAGATTGATGCTTCAGATTTAAGAGCTATTAAGAGCCAGGAGAAGAGTACTGTCTCTCAGTTAGACATTCAATTGTCCATCACAGCCACTGTCGCTTCTATGGAGAACATTCTTATATGAACGTTCTAGAGGAGAACTTTTCTTTCTTCACCAAGTGTATGCTTTGGAAAGGCAAAGTCCAATGACTGAAGCAGATACTCCCCTATCTGAATGGCAAAGCTGAGAAGGTCTCCCATATCATATGAGAAGGAGCTGCTGCAATTGTGGGGTGGAGACATCCAGTGTGCAGGAAGTCCCCTGCCTCCAATAAGTCTGTGCTTGAAATTCTTTAACATTTCAGTACATGTGAACACAGCTTAGTGATTCAAATGGTTTAACAGATTTAGGATCCTTCTGGATCAAATAAGAACTGGGACCATCTCATCCCCGTGAGGCAGAACCAAGTGAATTCTATAGAAATAAACACGGATAGTTTGATACAGGCATGGCTAGGGTTATAGAAGTTCCTCTCCCATTCCAGAGGAAAGATCTCTCATCTAATCAATCGCTGATTTTCAGTCATGCAGATGATGTTTTGCTTTCCACCACAAATGCTGCTCTTCTTCAGTGATGCAGCCTGGTGTGGAATCCTTCAGGAGTTAAAAATATGCTCTGCAAATACTATTTTGAGAGAGTCTGAAACAGTCCTTGCTCTTAGTACTTTCCACATGCCAGAAAAATCACTAATTGCAACAAAAGAGCAGACCTATGTGCGATGTGCAATGGAATACAGAAAGGATCATCAGGGTCTCTCAGAATTGGTCCTTCTCTGCTTCTGTTAAATTAAATCAAATTAAATTTAATTTACCATTGGTTTAAAGAGTAGCATTCAGGTTACTTCTTTAATTTCTGACAAATCTAACTTCTTCTCTATGTGTTAGACCTGATTCCAATACCAATCCAGAGTAGTGTTCCAGCTATGTTATCTAGTTCATTAATAACATGCCTTGATAGGGACTACTTGGATTAATGCCAAAGTAATTACTCTTATGTATAAACTTCAGAGTGAGTACAAGATTACACATTTATTTAAAATAATAATTTGAGAGTATTCTTTGTAACAGTTATACTCAGCACAAGGATAATTTGTATTTATGTTGCTGAAAATGGTATCTTGAAAGGTTCAGCACTTCATTTAAACACTTCATTACAGTAGCAGCAATAATGAAGCCTCTGAACTGCTCTCTCACTCTCTCTTTCATCCTTTCCACCACCAAATAAAATAGAATGGGACAACTAGGAAGATAAATAAGATGACCTGGCATACAAGCTCTAGTAGACAACACACAATCTATGAGGATGCAGCAATGACCCTAAAGTAGAGTTTTTCAAGAAATGTCCCCTTGTCATAACCATATTAAGCCCTCAGTCTTCCACACCTGACCTGGAAAGGTTCAGAAAACACACAAACACCCTGTAATTTACTGAAATGTAACAAAATTGTAAAAGTGAATGATGCGTAGATTTAATGCAAGACAAGAAATACTGAAAACATATGGCACGTTTTTTAGTTGAATTGAAAAGGGGGGTGGTTTTGATAAACCTGACATTTACCTCTTTCACATTGCATCCCTTAAGGCATAGCTCCAAAATAGCTGAAAACAGATTTTCTTCCAGAAGTAAATTAACTTGAAATAAACAAGCATAGAAGGTACTAGCAACCACAAATAATGAAAATGTACTTTGGAAATATACTGATAAAAAGTGTTGCTAGTGAAATAAGGCAGGAGTTAGAACAATATAGACATAGGTGGTGAATATATTTGCAAATGTCTCACTGATAGAAGTCTGTCAAGACAGTGGCCATTTTTGTCTCACCAACAGATAAACATCTGCCAACATAAACTGAGAGTCCTACCTTGGTTACTTGAAATGTAACACAGCATACCAGAATGGCTCCTGGACATTTTCTAGTTCTTTTTGAAAGTGTGATCTCCCAGCTCAAGTTGAAACATTCTTCCTTCTAACATAGGTGATCATCTGTAGTTATAGGGACAAAACATTTAAATATTTAAAAAATCTTACTTACTTTGTTGCAAATATTTTCTTAAGATTTATAAAAAATCAATAAATCATTGAACATGCTTCAAAAATTTTTGCCATCTTCAGAATTCCTGGAAGGGCTTTTGAATTGTAGACTATATACTTTCAAGATCTTCCTTGTATGCTTGTGTTTCAAGTCACCTTTAGTATCACAGTGATGTCTACCCTCAATTTCAAAATCCAAGGCCTTTACAAGCTTTTTTTTTATATTTCATTTGCTTAATGTGTTTTTGTCAAGTGCTGTTGCTAAAGAATAATCAAAAAGTGAAAACAAAACAATTTTCAGATTACTGCTCATTTAGACCAGAATTTGCTTTATGAATTAAATCCTTAGGCCTTTAATGATATTCCCTATGCCCTCTGGAATTGCTAGAGGAGCATAATGGAATTATGTATAAGATTGTTTCATTTATATTGACAATTTCACTGCTCCACCACTAGTCAAACAATGTACTTTAACACTAGAATCATGAAAACACCACCCATAGCATTACTATTACTTAAACATGTCAGCTAGACTCACTGGCAAGAACAACTCAAAGATAAAGATATACCAGGCTGCTTTTTGTTATTATCATTGTACATAGTGATACACTATGAGCTGAAACAGAAAACAGCTCAGCATGGTAGAATTAAATGGCACAGTAAATTTATTTCCATAAAAACTGTATTTGCTAATCAATTATGATTCTTAATATGTTGGTATTTAAAAAGTGCAGTAATTCATATTATCATATGTATTGTGAAGCAGCAACTGGAATAATATAGTAGAGTCTATCACCACAGAGAGCACAATGTAAGAAAACTCAGCTGTATAGAGCTTTTGTTCTATAGAACTTTTACCAAATTCCAAGGGAAGCAAGGCTCTGTAAATAATATCCCTTGAATTTGTCCTACCATTCTGCCATTTATAAATCACTATTTTCTCAAGGTTATGCTAGCTACGTCACATTACATTCCCTTCCTCTGCACTCTTTTCATTGAATCCAGTCATGATTCTTCAAATTGTCTTCAAAGACCTTCATTGTTCTGATCCTTGACACTCCAGAATTGATCCCCTTACTGTTTCTTCCCTCTGCCCAGGGCTCTGCTGTTGACTATGTGCAATGTGCATTGCACAAGAGGTCTACATGTATGTTTATGCTACTTCAGAGGCACGTAGTAGGAGTTGGGAACAGTTTTGCAAGATCGCCATCCTCCAGCCACATTCAGAAATAGAGGTAAGCAACACTTAACTCAAAACAACCATGCCTGACAATGACAGAATTTATTTGGATTGCAAAATGCATTTGCTTCATCATCCTTTGACTACTGCTTGCATGTTAAACATTATCTTCCCCATGCCCCTTTTCTGACTTTCTCTTTTTTTCTAATTGAACTCAAGCTAGGCTTTCTTCTCTGTTTTGCACTACTGCTAGCAGAATCATAGACTCATGGAATAATCTGGGTTGGAAGAGACCTTTAAAGGTCATCTAGTCCAATCCCTCTGCAATGTGCAGGGACATCTTCAACTAGATCAGGTTGCTCAGAGCCCTGTCCAACCTGACCTTGAATGTTTCGAGGGATGGGGCATCTTCAAACTCTCTGGGTAGCCTGGTCCAGTGTTTCACCACCCTCATTGGAAACTTCCCATCTTTGAAGCTAAAGTCATTGCCACCAACATTGCTGCAGATAAAGGAAAATGGATAGTCATCTCGTTGCACTGATCAGCCAGGCTCCCATTTTCCTTTCTTTATCAACCCCCTACCAAGAATCCTTTCAGCACAGTGAACTTGGTAATTTCAGGCTGAAGTAATCCAATGCCACAATAAAAACCAATAAAACAATTGAATCATAGAAGTATGGATATTAGACAAATTACTGCCTAGATATTAAATTGGGAAGGAAATTTTGTGGAAGCAAATACAAATAAAATACTAGTTAAATTTCTTAAGGCTAGTTCAACATCACGTAATTGATTACTAGTCTTCATATTCATCTTAAAATTACATTAGACAGAACCTAATTGAAATGGAGTTTACATTTCTTCTTCACTTTACTGACACTAGGAGTTTCAGTGAGAAATAGATTATAAATTGTCTTGAAGAGTTTTGGTCAGAAATGGGAGGTAAGTAGCCAAAGTTGCCATCAATTCTGCATCAAAACATTAAACTAAAAGAAAATGATTAGTGGATACATGCATAAATGGTCAAATGGATAACCGATTTCTTAGGAAAGAGTAAATATGGCTGTTACAGTGAGAAGTCATGTCCTTGCAGATCTTTTAGAATTACCTGAGACAACAAAAGTGGATAAAGGAGACACGGTTACTATAGATTGCCTGGATTTTCAAAAGCTTTTCAACAAGATTTTTCCCCAGATCTTCTTAGGGAAGATCAAATTGCCATGGGATGGTGGGGAGGTCATGGCATGTTTACATTACTGCTGAAAAGTCAAGGAATACAGAGGAAAAAAAAAAGAAGGAAGGTCAAGTGTGGAGTTCTTCTGATTTCTGTTTTTGGCCTGTACTCTTCAAAAATCAGCTGAAGGAGGGGATGAAGAGTAATGTGACAAAGTTGCCATCAAAGCTAAATTATTCAGGATATTAACAAGCTAAGTCAATTGCAGAGCTCCAGGAGGACCTCACTATATTGAGTAACTGGGCAATAAAATGGCAGATTAAATTTGATGCAGAGAAATGTAAGGTAATACTCTTGGGAAAAAAGCCATACAAGTTTTGCATATAAAATGATAGTTTTTAGACTATCTACTACAGTTCAGGGAAAAGATTTCTGAGCTCTGATAGTCAGCTCAGTGCTCAGTAGTGGTCAAAAAGCAACTACTATATGAAAGGAATATTACGGTAGAATAGCATGTCTCTACATAAACCCACAGCACACTTGCATCTTCATTACAGGGGTAGTGTTGATTTCTAGCTTCTATTTCTAGGCAGATATTTCAGAACTAGAGATGGTTTGGAGAAGGTCAAGTTGATATGGGAGAGACTTCACATGAGAAGTGATCATAATCTAGTTTCTATGGAGCGAGGAATGGAGTAGGGGAGGAAAAAAACCAGTTAACTTTACACAAACCATATATAAAATTCTAAGTGATGTGGAGATAGAGCTCACAAACTAACATTTTTTCAGAGATCTATTAGACAAGTTAGTGGAAGGGAAGTTCGTCAAGCATAACGCTGATGCTACAGGTCTCCAAACTGGATACTGCCTCAGGCTGTGAGAATCACAGAATCACAGAATGTTAGGGATTGGAAGGGACCTCAAAAGATCATCTAGTCCAATCCCCCTGCCGGAGCAGGAACACCTAGATGAGGTTACACAGGAAGGCATCCAGGCGGGTTTTGAACGTCTCCAGTGAAGGAGACTCCACAACCTCTCTGGGCAGCCTGTTCCAGTGCTCTGTCACCCTCACTGAGAATGGCTCAGGTATGTGTCCTTCTGGGATTACCTTGCTGCGCTACACTTTCTGGAAAGTAACTCAGTAAATAAAGTCATGTTATTTCAAACTGACATGCAGAATATGTGCATGTGTGTGTATATGCACTATGAATCTATAAAGTTAACAAATTTTCATGTGTGTATAACAAGAAAATTATTTAGAGAAAAACAACTATGAATGGATTAAAACTTGCCTCTAACTTCATTATGATTTGGGAGTTATCATTAGATATGGGATTCATAACACCTGAAAATACATGAATTGCCATTCCTGTATTTTTAAGCAGCATTTAAGAAAAAAAAATTCTATTGACTTGGCATAGATGGCTCTCAAAAGAGGTGAAGGATGCCATAAAGGATACTATATCTCATAAAAACTGTTTTTCTAGGGAAATTATTGTTAAAAGATGACTTAGGAGAAGCTTCTCCCTATCCTTCAGAATGCAGATTATAAATTCTGTTGCAATATGGATGTGTCTGAATGCAAAGCAAAAGATTTGTAATACACACTTACTACAGAAGCAGAGACACTCCCTGGGTTTAGCGGAGAGGAACTACTTCAGGCTGCCTCCTCTGCTCCCCGCTCCTTTCCTGTGAGCACATTGAAGATGAGGTATTACATTTGATGAAATCCAGGACTGCAGATCAATACACCATGGAATCAAGGTATGCTATGGAAAATGTAGTTCCTGCATCTTTAATACTCTCAATTTCCTTTTATCCTAACCTTCACACTCCCAAAGGCTTAATAGCTTTAAGTCAGCTTGGTGGTTCCAGTGCCCCTCTTCTTCCTGCTGCAGACACACGGCTTCCGCCTCGAAATGCTGACGTACGTCGGACAATCTATACATAAACAATTTATACTCTTAAATCTTCTGAAAAGGACTGCAGAAGCCAGCCCTTACAGGGTTTTCCAAATTATTTCTGAAAGTAAAACAGTATATGTAGCAGGCGGGTAACTTTATCTAGATTTCAGAGATTTAGTTACATGAAAGTGAGAATATAAAAACACTTTTGCATGTAGCAGAATACTGTTGAACACATTTGGAAAGGATCAAGTCAAGACTACCTAAATCATTCAATAAAATCTGCTACATAAAACATCTAATAAATTGTAATGGCAAGGACTTGTGCAGAGAGGCTGAAATTCCAGCTATGCGCTGAAAATAAAAGTTTGGTCACATAGTCACTCTCTTTTCCTTTCTTTGCTGACTTTACTAGCCATTGGGCTGGAAGTGTCCAGTTTCACTGGAACACTACAGAAAATGTTTGGCACTGGTCTCAAAGGAGAAATGATTTGGTATGCTGTGATTTGCTTTATGATTTTGGGGATACTTTATTAATCCCTGAGGTTTCAAATCTCTTAAGACCATGATTAAATAAAAAAAAGTCCCTTGGTGCAAAGGCAACTCCTATCAATAAGGAAAATGATCATAAAACTCCTGTGACAAAGAAATAAGGATTTCATAGTAAATTACAGAGCTAAATAATGATAGTATCTCACATGAAAATAAAACTTACTAATTCAGTTAAGCACTCTGTAAGTAAAACTGGAATGCTGCTAATACAATAAGATTTTTGTAATCACGTTAGTAAGAATGATAAGCGTTATGTTCCATATCCTGTTCCTCAAGTTCAGTACCTATTAGATGCTGTGCAAAAAAAAACAACCCACAGAAGCATCTGTTTCTGTTACTTTTTGTTCTAGCCAATAGGTACATTTATTAAATTGCATTTATCTGCATTTTTGCTGCTGAACAGCCTTAAAGACATAACAAACAAGAATAGGAAGCTATTCAACATACGCAATTGCATGTATTACGTATTGTCTAAACCAAGCTCTCTTAGAAACAGGATATAAGATATTTACTATTAGTTTCTAGTCATGATCCAGGAATGAAGCTCAGTTTGGATATGTTTTAGAAATTGGATGTGTTTTCTCTTAGCAATTTTTTTTTAAAAAGTAAAATTGCCCAACATGTTCTCCTCATTTTAAATGTGACTTGTGATGTCCCCATATCTTTAGCTACTAATTTAAAGCAGTTTCAATGAGCACTGCAGAAGTTAGCACAGAGATACCTGAAGAAATCTATAGTGTATCAGTATGGTCTAAGCAGGAGCAAAGCTTTCCTCAGAAATAGCTTCCTCTTCATTACCTTCTAGACTATTTTTGTCTATACTTTTTAATTTTAATGTAACATTGAGCCTGTTAATTTTTTGCTTATTAATGCCTAATGAACACAGTGAAGGAACAAGTCTGCATGGTCCATGCAAAAGGTAGCACACCAATCCAGTTCACATGTTATGAGCAGGACAGCTCTCCCTGGACTTGAGCTGTCTGGCTATGGCTGCTGCACTGCTAACCATTTCTTTTCTCTGCAGCTTCTCTCCCTCAGGGCCAGGCCAGTGACTTTTCTTAAAAATAGAGGTCACATTGTGGCTGTACAGTGTGAGAAACTATACCAGAGCAAAAGGACTACACACCAGGTCTCCAGCCCGCTGTTTACACTAGCTCCTCCAAATAAGATGAAAGTGGTATGAAGGTATGATCACAGTTCAGTGAAGTTCCAAGTAAAAACAGCTGCCCAATATGGAGGAGAATATGAATCACACTTTTTCTTAAAAAAAAACCAAACCAAACCAAAAGAGGTGTCTGACTCCTGCAGCACAAAAAGCTAAGGAGTTGAAAGCCACAAACCCATTATTTTCTGGGTTGTTTTTCCAGTAAGGCTTGTGACTTCCATGAGCCAACATTTGACATAGCTTTTAGCTCACTAATGTCTGCTTCTCTTTTGATTAGGGCTCAATTCCAAGCACTCTAATATTACTGAAAATACTTGTATCAACTGTAATGGAGATTTGATTGGAACCAGAGGTAGCAGGTAACAAGTGGAGGACTGGAGAGCACTTTAATGTAGTAGGAGTACCTGAGCTGAGGGGAACAAAACAAAAACCAAGTGATAAAATACTAACACAGGGTCAGAATACCAATCTAATGATATCTTGTTAATATAGTCCAACTTAAAGAAGACAGTAATAGATGAAGTCTTTCCTTGAGTTTCAAAATATGCCTCTGATGTAAAGAATTACATGAAAAAAATCTGCACCATGGGTAACAAAAGTTGAGTCATAATTACCTGGAGACAACTTCACATGCAAATCTCACATATTTCCAATACACAGATGATCTTGTGCATATTACTTGAAATATTATTTACAACTTTAATTGTGAAGTATGTCTCAAGCCCACTCCCACCCTCTTGGACTAGAAACAGCAGCATAATTTACTAACAGCACAAGATATGAAGGGTGCAACCTAGAAAGTACCAGTAATTTAAAACTTTTCTTCACTGAAGCAGAACAGACAGAAAACAGAAACATCCCATATCCCAGTGACCAAGAAATGCTGCAGTAAGACATACACAGGGCTGTCGTCCAAGGAGGTCAACTTTCTCCTTCCATCACTGGTGGTAATGCAGCAGGGCACAACCCACCATTGTGAAGAAAAAAGTGCTGATGGTACTAAATCTGGATGGGACTCTGACATTCTTGAATGAGCAATCATGAGGGGAAGGAAGGAGAAAAAAGGTGTAATAGAGTGGGGAAAGGGATGAGTAATATCCAATATGTGGTGTAGCAAACCTTTTTAAGATGCCAAGACTTACCAGACAAAAAAGAAAGAGGAGGAAGAAAAATATGTTTAACTCGGAGACCACAATTTGTGGAGACTCTTGCAGTAAACTTTAATGGACTATTCTCTTTCCTAGGACAAGTCTTCAGGTTCTGGCAACTCATTCTCATGATAAATATGCTAACAAGAACAGGAAAAGACACAACCTGAATATGGTTTAACAGCAGTTGGTAGACAATAAAATAGGAAATGGTGCATAAGAGATATTTTTGTTATGGTCTTAGTTTTTGCAACTTTGCAGTCTTCTGTGGATGGCTTGTTACTAGTTGAAACCTATATCTATACCTCTGTCCTATGATGATGATGATGATGATGATTACAACAACAACAACAACAACAACAACAACAACAACAACAATAACAATAACAATAAAGTACTTCTCCGCATATGTTTCAGAAGTACCTTCTAGTTTTCCTACATTTGGCACAACACTGCAAGTTCCTTACAGGGAACGTCAAGACTCCCAGCCAAGTTTCAAAATATATAATCAGTTGCAAATGTTTTGGGGTGGTTGACTGATGAATGCAGTAACTTTACCATTCACCCATTTTTTACCGTTAGCAAATCTTAGATATTTTTCAGGACAGCAGAACTTTCCCTTTTTTTTTTTAAATTAAAAAAAAACCTCAAAAAACTTTTGAACATTATCAAACCAGCTGTTTAACACATTGATTGATCTGCTCCTCATAATAATACATACAGTAGGGGTATTACAGTGATGAACTTTCGTAAGAACTGAAGTAATAGGATAATTTCTACTATAATAAAACACAGTGTCAAAATATAGTTACCTGCCATTCTTCATACTTTATAAAAACCTCTTTCTTTCCTGTATTCTCCTTTCAGCTTCTTGCCCTCATAATGATACACTTCGTCATTTCAGGAAAAAAATCAGCGACTCACAGAATAGTCCCTACGCTGCTCTGAACCAAAAGGGTTTTCATTCGTTCACTCTGTTTTGAGTTTCAAACTTGTTTATTATCTAGACTTGCTTGATATTTTTTTTCCATTCAGCACGTCACCTGTGATTTACATGAATAATAAAAAGTCAGAGGTGCATAGGTGAGGCCATGCATATTTTGGAAGGTATATAAAGTATTGTATGTCAAGACATAAGTTAAGGTCTAAGTTACAAGAAGCTGTTATTACATCAACAGCCTGAGGTAGGATGTTTCACAACTCCTTCATGTTGTTGGCCCCTGACCTATCTCAGGATAAGTATGGTCAAGGAGGACCATTGGTGTGCTCCGGCATAGAAATTCCACATGAGATTATTCAGACAGTTACAATTTATTTAGAGGGGGGGTGGGAGCGGTGTGTCTCTGTGTGTGTGTTTTCAAGAATTTATTTCTCGGCTTGCCAATGAGGGCGTAAAACCAAAATGACTCTGAAGAACAAATACATATTGTCGCATCAATGACTCTGGCAAGTGTGTTGCGAGACTACTTCCATACTGCGGAAAGAAACCCGTGGCAGTAGACCAGCAGGGA
>NW_010186167.1:53744-81106 GCF_000695765.1 Mesitornis unicolor
TTATCAGGGATTTAACCCTCCAGTTAGTAAAATTATTTCACCTTACTTTGAGGACTGAAAGTCAGAGATTTTTATTTTCCATTCATATTTCAACACCAAATACATCCTTCTCATTTAAAATACAATTCTACCACTTCCGGATCTGAACACGTTCACAATGCATTAACCTGTATTTTCAGATTTATTAAACACTGCAGTAATGAAGCAAAGAAAATCATAATTTAGGCAAATAATTTCAATTCTCTGTTCTCTCATGTCCCCAGATAATGACAGAAGTTAACCAAAATACCTAAGCATTTTGTAATTAGTATCCCAATGGGCTTTGAAGCAGGCACTTGCAGTACACAGCCTTAGTCCACAGCATGACACGTCAGAACACCAGCAGTCTGAAGACTGGGTTCCACTTTTGGAGCTGATGCTGACCTGCTGCAAAAATGGGGGGACACCGCTGTGCCTCACTGTCTCTGTAACTTTCCCCATCCTTCGTCTTATATTTAGACTGCAGACTCTTTGAGACAAAGGTTGTTTCTGAGAAATTACAGGTACAGGTGAGAACAGGGACCTTGGTCTATTTGGATTTTTGGGTACCGTCAAAATTTAAAATAGAAAGCATCTACATATGAGTCTGAAGGAACAAGTTGATTCAAACAGATTCCATCATCTTTCTGACTTCTGCTCTTTGTCATTCCCAAATTTTACACCTCAAAATAGGAGCTCAAACTCAGCTAATATGGGCTGTCAAAACTTTATTTATTTCACTGACTCCATGACAGTTCACACAATCTGAAATTTTGTTTTGCATATTTGAGCTTCCACCCTGTAGATGTTTCATAGCTTGCATAGCCAAGATAGGATTTTCAAAGTTCTGCAACTCAGCCAGGAAAAGGACAACCCAGAAACAATGTGATTACACTTATCACACTTTCTTTCTCTGTAAATATGCTGAAACTCCATGCTTTTAGCCAACAAATCATACTGTGACTTTTGTCACTATAGTTCTGAAAGGTATAGAAGGAAATGAGTTGTGTTTTTAATTTTAAAATACAGATTAGTACATGCCTATCTCAAGTTTTTTTGCAAATTCTTCTTAGTAAAAAAGGAAAAATATTATTTCTTTAATTAGGGAATAAAAACTTCGAAAGCGTCAAATTCTTAACTTCCTACTCAGAATGGAAGCTGCGTTTGCTTACTGATGTATCAGAGAATATACATTAATTTAAGTTCTAAGTCTCAATTGCTCTATAGGTCTCAAATTTTGAACATGAAGCTCTGAAAGTCTATAGCAAACTCTTCAAGAAATCCCATGACTGCAAGAAACATTAAAATATTTTATTAAATTAGAACAAGTAAGCGTTAAATAATTGCAAATTGCTAAGAAACACTCAGGAACTAGAAAAGCTAATAAACTGAATACATTTTTCATCAAGTTTTATTTGGTTGTTTCTTATAAAGAACTAAGAAATCTGTACTGCTGTTGAGTACAGCACTGCATATCTTGCAGCATTAAACATTTTTTACCACTCACACTGCATTGCAAATATTTAGGGAAAAAAGAGATTTCGGTAGTTTGGGTGCCTAAATAAATGCAATTTGGGAGCAGTGGCAGTGGGGGAAGAACTCATGAAAAGCCCATCCCAGAGAGCACCCTGCAAGAAAACAGCAAATTGGCACATCATTTAAGCTTACACTAAGGCTCTGTGTGCGTTATAAAGGCTGTAGAGAAATTATTTACTGCTGTGCTTTGAGGATATATTATAATAATGGCCTCTTTCTCCACAGACTGAAATATCCTCATCTAGGTGTTCCTGCTCTGGCAGGGGGATTGGACTAGATGATCTTTTGAGGTCCCTTCCAATCCCTAACGTTCTGTGGTTCTGTGATTCTGTGATATGTGGGCAGCATTAGTGATAAAAGCTACAGTAGTAAGACAAAAATGGGAACACTATTTTTTGGGTGAGTGCCACTACTCCAGGATGTCACTGGCATCCCAGAGAGTATCTGTTGGTCCGAGTGGACTCATCCCTGCTCCTTCAGATACTCTTCCTTCTGCTGCATGGTTTTAAACATACTTCCTTTTCCTCTTCCTCCAGCTTTTGCCTGTGTCTCTCACCCACATCAGTGACTCTTCCATCAGGCTGTATCTTCAGAGCCTCCCCATTTCCACCACCATGTGCAGTGCTCAGTAGCTGCTTCTGGAGTCTTTCCTTCCCTCCTTCATATACGGCTCAGATCTCCATGGGAGAGCAGTTAAAATGACCGTCCATTACTGCAAAATCCCTGGACACCATCTGGGAAACCAAACTTTCCATCTGCTCTCTCACATGGAGAAGATGCTTTGTAGTGGAGATGACTGAATTTTCTTTGACTGACAAAAACAAAAACCAAGCCCTAAACATTTTTATTAAACCAGAACCGTGCTCAGGTCCTGATATTTCACTGAGTCACAAAACATATTTCCACAGGAAATTAATTTTTTTCAAAGTTTCCAGTGCCCCCCTTCCTTAAATCAGCCCTGAACTTCTCTAGCAGCCACATGAACTCTCTGATATCCTCACTGTGCTATCATTGTGCAAAAGACAGATGGAAAAAATTCCTACTGTCACAAAGAGGAAAGGATGCCTCTCTGCTAGGGGTGTTCAGCAGTGATTGTTTGCTTAATCCTCTTCTGTGCTTCTGGAAACCTCCCACCTGCTCATCACATCCTGCTTTGTTTGAAGCTATGGCAAAGAGAGGGTAAAGACAGCCAAGACACTGTGCATCTCCAAAAGATGGCTATCAATCCCTTGCAATTTTCTCAAGACAAAATAATTTTTTACCAACACTTCTCAGTGTGTGTAATGGGATCTTTGCTGAAACTTTTATGAGCATGGCAAAATTGGGCTTGCAAAGGAACTAGCAGTCAGAAGTGTTGTGTGTAGCAGTGGTTTTCTACCTCTTTTTACAACCTAAAACTCACTTGAAAGAGTTGGAAAGACTCTCAGCCTCAATGAGCTCAGCTTTTTTCCATTCTCTGCCTTGTCTCTTGATTTCCATTGCCCTGCTTTGCCTCCTACCTTCTTCTGCAAAAGCTGGTTTTCATGCAGGGAAAATTCTCAGGACCAGCACAGATCCGGGCTCCACCTCTCACCTACAGTTTATCCTATCTTACTTGTTTGAAAATACAGTCACTTTTAAAAAGGTTATTTTTTTTCACAGCTTAGATCATTATAACTAATGTTTGTAACTTCTATTTGGAAAGTTAGGTTCAGGCTTTGATCTTCTTTAAGCATATAACTTAGACAAAGTTGTTCTATTGGACTGAAAGAGACTTACATTCCTGAAGTCAAGCATATGCACAAGTGTTTTAAGAATTATGGCTTCAACCTAAGTCAATCCTAAACCTTACATGAATTTTGGATATTAAAAAGAAAAATGTTTTTAAACCCAGGTCTCTAAGGAAAGAAATAAATACTTATATATGTCCACTGTACTATGAAAACTACTGTACTTGAATAAGACAGTCATGAATGTTTTTTAGATTTAAGAAAATAATTTTGAAATAAAATATATCCATACATATATGATTAATGTGGCTTCTCTGTTCTTTTTTGCTCAAATTATTTATGTGCCTAGTGAGAGGGGAAAAATTCTTTCCAGCTAAAGAAGCAGCCTCTTTTATGAATAAAAATGAGCTTTTTTTTTTTTTACAGAAAAGTGGAAAAAGAGTCTCCTTTCAGTTTGATTTTCTGACATCAAAATAATATGGTACAACTCTGAACATGATCTCTTTGCTTTCTATCATGTCAAATTTTCATAACAGACTTCAGCAACACTTAGAGACTCCAATGAGACATTTGGTAAAGCACATGCTATAAGTAGGTAGTCATGGCCCAAAAAGCCTATATAGAGAAGATGGGAATGGAGACAACACAGACAGAAACAATAAAGTAGCACAACTCAAATAGTAAGCAGCAGTCATCCCACACCCGTTTCTTTGCCATCAGAATTATTTCCTAGCATATACATTTATCATAAAGACTACTACAGATAGTTATGTGCAGCAAGATCCCAAAGATTCAAGTCAAGAAAACTCTGAGGCCAGATGCTTAATGAGCAAAGAAAGAAAACTGGATAAAAGTGTAATCCACATGTCAAGTAGCCACATTGCAAAGCAGACATTAGCCAGGAAAGAAATATTAGAACAAAAGGTTTTTGTAGGATCAGGTTACTAAAAAGTGGAGAGCTCTTGAGACAACCAAGCAATTTGGGCAAGCTCCAGAAAGGGAGGAAGGCTTCATCCTGTAGGGTTCCCTTCCTCACCGGCTTGGTACATGATTCATTTCTGCAGCCTATGGAAGCTTTTCTGCTTAAAGCAGTGTCTGAAGCCTTTGGTGATGTCCTCATTCTCTTCTTGGGACACACTGTAATAACTGCAGTTTCTACAAGTTTCTTGTATTTACTTATGAGGCTTGCTAAAGGGTCCTGAGGAGTATTTTGGGGCTTGCAGTTTTGGTGGTTTATTTTTTTGGCTTTCCAGGCAAAGTTTCTATTTCATGCTTGTTCATAACTGTGGGAGATTGGGCTCTGTGATCCCAGGAGTCCAACCCAGGTGCTTTTCCAACTAGCCAGTCCTCAGAGCTCTTATCAACAGATCAGAGGCTACTGATTGCTGCAATAGCATCTTCACTTTGCCAAAGGATGGATGTCAAATAGGAAAGACAAGAGTTTGCTAAACTAGACTGGTAAAAACAAACATGGGCATATGAGCCTTCAACCAATGTGAACAGCCCAGAGATGAGAGAACAAGGAGAAACAAGAACTAGTATAGAGACAGAAAAGGAAGAAGGTAGAGGATTCAAAGGAGAATAACAAGGATAGCAGGAACAGAAAACTGTCTTTTTGTTTGCCTACAGATCCAGCTCCTTGTGTGCAACTTCTGACAGCACACAGGCAAAATTATGTTTTGAAACAGCAGTTTTCTGAATGTCTCCTTAGAAGTGGCCTTTTTTCTGCTACCTGCTCCAAGCTGAAGATGTTTGGTGACAAATAAAATACCGACATGTTATCAGACACAAGGACACCGCATATCTGAAAGGTCCATTTGTAAAAGCAACATAATGAAACTCTCCAGTGAAAATAAACTATTAAAAAACCCTACTGAAATACTGCCCAGTGGAGACAAAGATAAATCTGGATTACGTGTTGCCCTCACTTCCCTCCTGCCCAAAAACACCAAAGGTGAGACGACCTCTGTTCCCGGCTGTGTCCCAGCAGCTGAGGAGGCAGAGAGCGGTGGTGCCTCCCCGCTGTGGGCAATGCCCCGAGGCGGCTCTTGGTTTCCAGGAGGCTGCCTTGCAGGGGCTGAAACAACACGGACACAGTCAGGGAAGCCAAAGGAGAGGGGAGAGAGGTGCCTTGACGTTTAGAATGTGAACAAATAGTACATTTTTCAGAAACTAAGGTCAGCTATTCATGGCCTCGTGGCTAACTACTGCTACTTCTTCTCCCACCTCCACCTGCAGAGCCAGAGGTTTAAAAACGATTTCAAATCATAAAGGATTCTTCATGAATTTTTTAAAAAATAATTTTCAGGCTACTTATACAGGAAAAGCCTGATATAGCCCAGTTTGTTTCCCAGGATTTCTTCTCAATTCATAAAAAAGAGAGCAAGTTATTTGCTTCAACATTGTAGATGTCAGTACTGATCCCACTCAAAGTAACAGCAAACTCCCTTTCAATTTAACCTCACTGGACCACTTGGCCATGATTCTTTAGTACAGGTACACAACTGAGTCAGTCATAAGTTATGGTGAACAGCGAATCAAACTGTGTCGTTTTCCATTGGTGAGTAATAAACGGGAAATGTGAAATGTCATTACGGGGCTGGTTAACCATCTGGTAAAAGCTCCCGTATGAACAGTGCAGATGAACTACATTGAAATATTAAGGAAACATCAACTGAAGCTATTTAGCCCCTCCAGAGACCTATAGTTCACGCATGGTGGGCAGGTAATAATGTCCAATTATTCTGGAAACAACTAAACAAGTCACTGTAAAATTATCTCATTTGCACTGGATCCAACATTAAGTATTTTTTAAAATATTCATCATTCATTCCAGGTAACAAAACAAAACAACTAATCAATCTCTGAGGAACTACCCATAAATCAAAAAGCCATACTGAGAAGCTGGCAATTTTTCATTATTCCAGGAGTAATATTTTAAAGCTGACAAGCTGACAGGGTGGTCCAAGTCTGTGACATTATCACATATGTGATGAACAACCAAGCTTCACACAATCACAGTAGTAATTGTTAGAGTTACTCTAACAAGTTATCACAGAAATTGTGGAAAAACAAAGACTTTTTTTAACATCTACACTGACTTCACTTAGCAGACAAGTTATTAAAATCAATTCTTGTTCACATTAAGGGCATTTTGTTATTAGCACACAAAGTTTTGATTTTGCAGCCACTTATGGCAATTAGCTACAGCCTTTCACAGAGGACTCATCTTCTGAACAGAAGTATACATTCAGGTTCTATTTATTTCAGAGCAAGAGGTCATGAAATGGCTAAAAATACTCCAGTGAATGGCAAATCAGGTAGTAAATTTGCAGCTATCCTGCTCACAACTGGTGCACATTGATTGATCACCTGGTGGTGTTGATAGCACATAAAAATAAAGTTGTCCATCGCTTTACATCCCTGTCTGCTGATAATGGAGGTCATGATTCTGTCAATGTCACCTAACTGCCTCCTGAAACTTGTAAAACTAGGCTTGGTAGAGCTTCTAGTGAGTCATGGTGGATGATCATCTTAGGTATGGACGGGAAAATCCTGAAAGTCCTTTAAACACAGCCTGATTTGGCACAGTCTGGGGGTCATTGGTTACACACACATGAGGAAGATTTGAAAGAGAGCAGGCAAGCTAAAGAGCACAGAGCCTAAAAGCCTTGTCTAGCAGAGCAATGGTATTCAAACATATGGTTCTTCTGGTAAACATGCAATTTATCACCTTTTTTTTTTTTTGACTCAGAGCAAGTACCAGTTGCAAATGCAGCTGGTTTGGGAATGACTTCTGTTTTGGATATTTCAGTTTAGTAGAAAACTTCATCCAGGCTTGTGCTGCAGTGTAGTTTGCTGTTTAGGGACTCAACGTACAGCAGAGTTGAGGAACTGCAGAAAGGAGGCTTTCAGCATTGAACCTGAGCACATACAGCATCGTACACATGCAGGAGCATTCCACAAGACACGCCAGCTCCCAAGAGGCATCGGGTATCTCCACAGAGCACATATTAACCAGGGTACACTAATAATGTGTTTAGGAAACACCCCTTGCACTTTCTTGGCAAATCATTTGTCTATAGCTAAGTATGGGATGAGAAGGCAACAAAAGTTTTGGGTGGTACGAAGTAAAGGACCGAATGTCCGAACCACATGCTGTTTTACTCAGTTTGTTTAGTTCATAAACCAGGGAATCCCATATATATAAAAGCTCAATATAATGTCTAGTCACAAGGGAAGAGAGACTTGACTGCCTAATTTGTCCAAAACCTTCTGTACCCAGAGCCATACTAAGATTTGATTCTTAACTAGCTCAAATATTTGCTAACAAAAACTGGGGACAGCACAAGGAGTGTTACTTCTGTTTGCAGTCAGACACACACAAAAAAGCAGCAAAGTGTTGCTTTTGTCTCTGGACTTTTTATTTTGGCACAATTCTTTTCACTTTAGCAAGTTTACAAGCTCCTACTTCACTCATTTTTGTCCACTTTCTTTCCCTGCTTATTTCCTCTATCATCTTATCAATTAAAATACAAAGGATTTGTGTGCTTTTACAGATTATCTCTTACTTTTAAAATTTTGATGATACAAGAACGATGTAAGTTTTAGAAATCAAATTGCTACATATTCAGATGTGGCCACTTGCCCAACACAGACTCTATTTTTGGATGTTTATCCCCTTTATCAAAACCTTTAAACTTTATGTACTCAAATATTGTTTTGCTTCTCAGGCACCAGTGGCAAATCCAAAATCATTAGGTGACAGTATATTATCAATTGTCAAAAGAGGCAACTTGCAAATTCACACACTCAAACTTCAGTTTTGGTTCCTTCAACCTTCAGCAAATTCTAAGGACAAATGCCACAGCACATGTCTATGTATTTTAGAGTTAGATTTAAATTACAAAATGCTCCCAAAGGCATATGGTTCCAAAGCCAAAAGCTTCCTACTGCTAATTTTGAGGACCTATCAGAAATACTTTCAAAGCAATTTTTGTTAGACTCTCAAACTGCAAATCTAAGGCTACATCCACACTAGCAAGTACGTGGCCTGATAAGAGTAGATTCATGGAGTGAAAAAAAGGTGTTGAGTACCTGATGTGCAGATGATACATGCTTCCAGAGAATGTACTTCAGGCTAGTTTCAGCTGGGGCCTGCGGACTGAATACATAGAAATAATCGGAGAGCACTAAGAGCCACACTGGAGCACATTGTCTGGTTTCATTTAATCCAAAAGGAAACCAGATTGTGTACTCAGAGACTGCTCTGTGCTATAAGCCAAAGCATGGTAAGTGGCAATGATCAGGAGAACACTAATGTAGCTGCACCCTAAATAAGTGTCAGTCTGATCTACCAGGAAGGCTCAAATTCACATTTCCTAAGATAATTATTATCAAATTTAGTTGGAATAGTTATATTTATGTTCCTAAGGAAATCTCAGTGATAACAGAACTTCTCTCCAAATTGCCAAAACTTTCTTGTACCATTCTAGAGATACTTTGATCAAAAATAAATTGGAAATTGCAGTGTGTCCTTGCAAAATTCCTATATATATATCAAACCTAATGACTGAGGACTAGGGAGAGAACTTGAGCCAAGTCATGGCTCATAACTTGATTTTGAGTCTGTTCCAGTAACACCACCCTGCCTCACGCCAGTTTGATTTAGAGATAGGCTTTGTGCCCAGCATCTAATTTTGTATATAATTACGGATTTAATGTTTGTAATATGGTCTTTGTAAAATGACAAACCCTCTGAGGAACCTTCAAACTATGCCAACAGTCTGAATAGGTACTTAAGTTGAGACTCAAATGCTTAAAAAAAGGACAGAATAAGTGGAGATAATAAATTAATACAGCTTAAGCACACTCACGCTCCCTATCTGCTGCAGTACTGGCCCCTGGTCAGTGCAAGAAGCTGTACTCTCTACAGATGTGTGCACCATGTTTAGACGTGAAAGTGGTAGACTGAGATTAGGATCACAATAAAACAGGCTTGATTTCAGCATGTAATGTAAGGATTATTGGCTATACCTCAAAGATGTGTTTTCTTTTTGTGACTCCTCCTTTCTTGACATATGGATTGCTGAAAAGTGGGAATTAGACCCTACCAGTCAGCAGGACTGATTTTGCAGCTACATTTGCTCCTTTGCATCCTTCATCCTCAGCAATCTTTAGCCATGCTAAGTAGGCTTGTTCTCAATAACCAATCTGTATGACTGGCAAGTTTCTGTACAATATCTGCAGAAAATAAACAAGTAACTATAAATTTTAGACATAGCAATGCAATGATTACAGCTTTACACCTTCATGTGTGACTGTATCCCTTTGCGGAAGACTGCTCTGATGATAGAGCTGGCACTACATTTCTTAATTATTTAATAACCCTTAAGAATAACCCAAACAAAACTGATCTTTTTGCCTCAGAAATTACTCACAGAGGAGGATTCTGTATAATCCTGATCATAAACTGTAACCAGATTGGTATCTGTTATGATAATATAGAAGACCACAGTGCTGCAATTCTTAACAGAAATTGAGACCAGTGCCAATTTTAATATCTCATGCTTCTGGGTGTTACAATTTGAGTGGTCATGTATTTAACAGGCACTGCCAACCTTAACACACATACTGACTTCTGGGACTGGTAATATAACATACTTTATTGTCTGAGTACTATTCAGAAAGTAAATCAGAAACTCTTGGTTTTATTTTTCAAATAACCTGCAAGGAAATTAAATTATTTTAAAAAATAAGTAAGAAGTTCACCTACAGATTTCTTTATAGTTTTGATAGCCTGAGGCAACTCCTATTGATATAAAAGCTATTTTTCTAGTAGTCAGCTAATAGTCCGTTATCCAGTTCTTGTGGAGGAGGAAAATCAGTGGCTTAGTTACCACATGACTAAATACGCACTGCAGTCTGTAAACCTGTGTTGCATCCCAGAAGTCATAATTGTTGTTATTAGCATACTAAAATAAAACTTTTTTGATAAAATCCTTCATTTTAGGTTGTTGCTATGACAAAAAAATGTGTGTCTTTCACACAAGGTCTTTTAGAGAAAATTGTTGGTGCAACATACAAACACAGTGATGCATGCACCTGAGAACAGATTTTGAATGTATGATGGGAGAGTACTTCATTTATGCAACCTAAGTTCCTTCAGAAGAAGTCTTCCTCTAGCAAGTTCTCCGGTCAAAGATGCAGGCCAAATAATTTCAAATAAAGTTTCTGCAAACTCAGAATCCACATATTTGTGCTTAAGCCATTAGAAGAGCTTCTGTGCTCCAGCAGCTTCCTTGAACAACCCCATCTTGGCACTCCATAGGGTTGTGAAATTCCTCCATTCCTCCTTTCCCCATTTTAACCTCCATTCTTGGCAAAAGCTGGAATTGGTTTTCAGAAGCAGAAAAATTCGTTCTGGCAGTAACCCAAGGGCAATTCATGAGAAGTCAGTTGAGCCTGGGTCTCAGTGCTATCACCTCTTACCAATGTTTAGTGAGTCCAAGCAGACCATTTGCCTTGGGTCACAAAAACATTAGTTCTCCTGCACAGGTAAGAATACTACTGTGCTTTCTCCTGCTTGACTTTGACCATTCTGGATCTTACTAACAATTGTGATTTATCGTTATAATTATTAATAAGTACTCCAATATCTGCTTAAGTCACCATCTGTAGCCCATACACTTCATAGGATTCCCCTGCATGAACCCCCTACAAAGGAAAATCATGTCACAGCAACACTAGGAACAAGAAATATTATTGTACTGTATTAATTGTACAGCAGTATGACTGTGGCTAGTATTACACAAATACAAAGGGTTTCGTAGGCCCAAAAAATTAACTTATCAGACTTATGATGGGCAGAAGAAGGTTTCTATGCCTTATAGAAGGAACAAGTTTTAATGACATATGTTAAGGAATTATTTTTTCCTAATGTCCCATATGTTTCAGAGTACAGTAAATTTTATGTTTCTAGAAATAATTGGTCATATAACTTTGCTGTTTTATGAAACAGAAAGCTTTTCAATACAAATTTAGAGACATAAGAAAAAGCCCCAGCTGTTAAATCATCTGGTCCATCCTCTGCCAACCCAGAACTGTTCCCCAAGTTTGCTAGCGGTTTGTCTGCTGCACTACTCAGTGAGTCAGGCAGTGGGACCTGGTGCTTCACCTTGGGAAGACTCTTGCACAGCTCAGTAAGACTAGGTCAGCTAAGCAATTTTTTCTAATACTGTTTTATGTAATGATGAGATCAATAGGGTGGATATCTGGCTTACCCTAGTAAGAGCTGTTGCCGGGTTCCCTGTTGTATTTCAGTTTTAATTTACATCCTCTAATCCGCTTTATGTTGAACAGCACTGTACTTCCCTTAAAAAAAAAAGTCTCATGCTAGCCTGGAACAGAACAAATAGAATAGAAAAACGCTCAAATATCTGACTTACTTGTTCAGGTTTTGTGAAGGCTCTGCCAAACTTACAATTCAGTTGTACATCAAACATCTGAAGGAGGCATTCTAACTTGCCTTGTCACCTACAATGGATTATTCCAGATTTTTTTGTTAAATACTAGACCTCAGGAATATGAATATTCTTTGCAAGAGACAGTCCCTTGAAACAGTATGACAAGCAGATTTTTATAGATCTGCCAGGACTTGATGATAAAGTGGCACTGGGATTTTTTTATTTTTAAAAAATAAATCAAGAGTGAAATGTCTGCAATTGAGATAGGACCAGAACATGGGATCAGGAAAGCTCCAACAGCTGTGAGCATGGACAGAAAGGCTGGGTGACTCTGAACTCACATCTGGATTCAATGTTGGACCCATTCTTTGGAATGATTTGCACCAAACACATCAGACCGAAACATCCATGACCTTTCTGGGGAGGCAAGGATAGGGAGCTTAATGGCTAACACAGAGATCTGCCTTTTGCAGACTTGGCACTTCCTAAAGGATCTTTATTGGTGACGGTATTCACAAAACAGAGTGAAAATGTATAGCCTCATATTCAAGAAGAATATTGGATAAGTCATTCAATAAATGCTTCGTGAAGATGCAACTTGGCGTTAAGCAAATATGTTTCCAATTCAGATACTGATGTCTGCAACGTCCCCAAGGCAATTTGACATTTTGATCCCATTCTTTGTAGGAATGTGTACATCTACAAGACCCAACCAGCCAAAGGTATCACCAAGGCTTTACGCATCCATCTGACAGCTCCGACTGCCGATTCCCAAAGGCGAGAACACAACGAACGCCTAAGAGTCGTTCCTTGAAAACCAGAGGACCTTCGTGGCTGGAGAGCTCAGCTCTGAGGCACGGTCCACCTTTCTTGAGGGGCTCAGCCCCAGCCCCGGAGAGCGGCGGCCAGACGCGCTCCGGGCTGCTGGCTCGGCGGCAGGAGCTGGGGGCACTTGAACCGGCAGAGCACACTGACATCTAGTGGGTATTTAGGAAAGTACTCGGTTGTCTTCTGTGCTTGCTATAATAAATAATAATAAAAAGTACAAAGAAGAATTTTACAGGCCATTCATTTTCAACCATCAGTGGAGAAGTCTGCACTGAGGCACTTGGCTACATTGCCCCTCCTTAGAAATGCGTTGCTGTCTGGCAAGAGAGCGTTTGTTCCCAACTTCATATGGTTTTGACGTCGGATGAAATTATCATTGCATTTCCCTCCTCGCTGGTTTGCCTTTCAAGCCCCAAGAAGCAGAAGTTGCAAGGTATTCAATATGGGAAGGGAAAGTGTAATTTTCATATTTTTGAGAAGATAAAGTGTTTTCAAAGGTGGGAAGTGTTAAACACATCTACCAGGAACCACAGCTCCTGAGAGACTTCTAATGCTTTTTAGGCTGGGATCTGTTATGTTCACCAAAGTCCAATCCTACAACACAGGCCATTTTGTCTTCTCCCATTGAAAGTACATGTTTAAGATTTAGGGATTAGAAGAAAATAAAACCTTATTCCTCAGGGACATTAATCACTATACCCACACTAGTGTTTCAGAAGTGCTGATGTGGGATTGACCTTCACCACAGTTTTCCACAAAGCAGCTCCCAAAGAGCAGAAGATTGCCCTGTACTACCAATTATTATGCAGCCTTTCTCCTCCTCCCACTCTATACACATAGCATCCAACTTTCAGAGCACCAAGACAGATGGAGGATCTGGAGAAGACCAATTATTCTTGCCCAGGGTATACTGTTTCTGAAACAGATCTGACGTTAGCAGAGAGGAAGACGCTCCTCTTCCTTGCCCCACCTCTATTTCGGCCATGTGCCCACCTACTTTCCAGCTGCAGTCGACAAGTCCGCTTTTGGGGTCCAAGATGGAAAAGACAACTCCAAAGGCTATAGCCAACCCAACATATCTTTCTGCAAAAGCAAGTACCTCCCTGAAAAGAAATGCAGCAAGAGAAGAGAACCAGGAAAAATAGAGGTAAAATACTTCCAGTTGCATACTTCTAACGTGACTTTCTTCTTTAGTTTATTCATGCCCCTCCAAGTTCAAGTTACAAAAAGCCAAGGACTCTGGTGCTGGGTTTAAAGGGCTGTGGGTGAGGAAAACTGGTTCCCTATGCTGGTCTGACACTGAAGGCTGAACTGTCATACTGTAAAGCATACTGCTGTAGGCAAAAAAGGGAGTTACTGCTGTACACTAGACTGAAGGGACCCCATATAAGCCAGTCATGCTCAACTGCATTGTTGTCTCAATCTCTGTGACCACCACCCCAATACTTACACGCTCCTTGTCTCTAGGAAACTGTAAATAGTTGGCTGAAATAGATGCTCCCATTCCAGCATTGCATTCTCCACTAAACTGTTAGGTACTCTCTGTTTTCTGGCACCTCTCCTCCCACGACAAATTTAGGCAGCTTGGGTCATGTACTACCAACTGGTTGCTGACACAAGATCCTCCTGAGCAAAGGATCTGCCTACAGAGTTTATATATGGGAAGATGTGTTTCCAATTCCTGCTTTCAAGTTCTGCTTGAGCACTGTCCTCTGGTAGCTACTGGGCTTGTCCTCCGCAGCATCTCTCCTAGTGACCCATGTCAGACGATATGAGAGAGTCCTGTAGGAAACCATCTGATGCAGAGAGCAGATCAGCTCCTCACTTAGCATACGGCAGGGCAGCCTGACTAGGCGAGCGTGTCACTCACTGCCCGTGGCTTCCCAGTAGCAGGTACACCGTTTCCCCCCATGACGCAGTATGTCTCTGCTCTGATCAAGTGTGTGATGCTATGACCCTTTAGAACTGGTAGCCCACCAGTGATTATCACCACGAGCTTCTGCGCTGATGTTTCTGAAGCCTGTAAAGGCAAGTTGCCGGGATGTCAGAGAGCGGTACAGAGAGCATAAGTGACTGCGGTGGAAAACAGGCGCTTCTTATCTTGCCCATGAAATACGCAGGTGAGAGAGAATGTGTAAAAAAGCCTGCTTGTCGTGTTTTCCTAAGCAAGGCATATAAGGCTGAATATTTATAAAATGAAATATGTAAGCTTAACCTATGTAATTGTCAGGACTTTTTAAATCAGCCAGGTTTAAAAAAAAATCCAACTTCTGCAGCAATTTACTTTATAACAGTAGTATGTTTATTTAGTATGTTTATGAAGATTCCTCTCCCTCAAAATTATTGTAAATGGGAACAAAATTGGAGCAACATCATGTTTTTAGAATGTATGAGACTTCAGGGAGGGAGGGAGGGAGGGAGGGAGAGTGATTTCAGGATGTTTTATTTTCACCTAAGGAAAAACAGAGTCTCTTCTAGCCTGCTGTGACCACAGAGGGCTGTTTTACCTGTTTGACATTGTTCCTGTTGCTTGCAACTAAATAGCACTAGCAGATGATTTTTTTTGCTGCTTTACTGATTGCTTCTAAGCAGCTTCCCTTCTGTGACTCCAGAATTCAACATCAGAAGTTTACACTGAATTTTAGGTTCAGCTGTGAAAGGCTCAGACTTTTTAAAGAATAATAATTAAAAAGAAGCACACCATCCTTTACAGCAAAATTACGATCAGGCCAAAGATGCACAGATGTGCTAAGTTTCATTTTGCAGTAATTGTCACATAGTATTTACATTATTTCTGTACAAACTTCAGGTTTTGGAGAGCATTTTCTTGTTCACTTCATGTCATAGGTTGCCTAAAGTCCATGGAGCCTTCCTAGCGTTTGGACATGTGCAGACATTTCTGACTAGCAGACACTGTTTGAAAGGAGCCAGAAAACCGGTTCACACACTCCTTATGCATACTTATTGAACACATCTTTGCCAAGCACTAACCTAAACAGAGCCAGTCTGTAATAAAGTCCAAGAACTTATTAGTTCATGCAGTGCAGAAGCAGGTGCTGTAAGTCTGCCACTTCTGTAGTTTTGGTTTGTGCTTCTCTTGTGATAGTTTTTCCTACTCTCATTTAACTGTTAGGGTAAAACTCACTGCTCCAATATACAGTGATGAAGTGAGCTGTAATTAGCAAGGGAACTCAAGAACTAAGGATATTAAATTCACACTCTTGGGCCACAAAAAACCTGCCTGCCTTTCTGCAGTTATTACAGAAGCCAGCAAAGGGGAATAGGGACATCTACCTTATCCAGTGGCCTACATTTTCACTCAAGGGAAGTGCTGCTGCAGTAACCTGAGCCCCATCCCATTATTTTCCTAGCTCTCTGCCAGTGCAGTCTATTCAATATAACATCTTGCTGGTGCAGATTGCTCAGCTCCCTACTTGCATTCGTGCAGCAATGAACCTCAGAGGGGTGGTGGCACAGCGAGACATGCACAGACTCTTCTCCTTTAGGAGAAGTTTCCATTTTTCCTGCCCAGATGAAATTCCACTCGCAGGTGTGGGGTGTTGATTTGTGAGAGAGGGCTAGAGGCTAGCACTATATACTGTATAAAAGGTCAGGCAAAAAGTCTCATATAAGAAACATGCAGGATGAGGGAGGATTTAGACACAGGATGAAAATTGTAAAACTGGCTTTAACATTGTTATTATGCTTCCATGGGAGCGAGAGAATATGTTACCAGTTTTATATTAGATGTAAACACAATACAAAAGTAAGCTTCTGGAGATCACCATGCCTCTATTCTTTACTCAGGCTATATTTCTTTTTGAAGCAATAGCCAGACTTTCTTCACAAGTGAAGTCCTCAATACTTAAAGAAAACCAGCACACAAAGGCACCTAAGTTCCTGAGCTCTATACAGAATTATATGATTAGAAATGCAAATGTCATCAATAGGCTGCATTTGCCTATTACAATCATTGTTAGATCATTGTTCAGTGTAAACTCATGGCCTGGGTCTTACTTCTCCCATGTAGTAATGCAGAACAATTGGGATTGTGTTTGAAATACACACTGAAGATTTGTTCCCCTGAGGGTTATGCCATCACTGCTCATGCACCACTTCCTCCACAATAATTTTGATTTATCAGCCAACTTCAACCAGATTTGAGAGAGCAGAAGCTTCTGAGATGTTACGTTCCTAAGCATTTTATGAAAATAGGCAGCTAGGCAGAGAAAACTGTCCCTGTGAATGCTTTCAAGACAAGAAAGGCAGTAGCAGAACCGCATTTAGTAAGCACCACAGAGACATCACAGGGATGCTCACTGCTGCACAGAAAACAAGTCTTTTTGGCCCACTTCTTCCTAAAATACAGGTACTTGTGGCTTACCCTGTTACAGGACAGGTGTCCTGTGTAATGTATCTGGTATCATCCTAGGAAACAATGGAGGGGTGAGAGGTGCAGAAATTCAGCTTCACAGGAGCCCACTTAGAGCCATACAGGACATTCAAAGGGAGCTGGGTGCTGAAAGTAGGTGTCAACTCATACAGCATTTACTCAAAAAGCAATCAGTGTCCTAAGAAACAAAAGTACCACAGGTTACTACTTACAACATCCTGCCCCCAAATTTTCTTGGACTTAGCTTGCTTAATTTGCCCCAAAGAGATGAGCTTTTGGGCAGAGCAGAGAAAAATCTTTTCTGTTTCAGGTTCTTCTGGGAAGAACAAAAAGCAAACATTATCCAGCATAAAAGGACTGGAGAACCAAAACCATACTCACATGAGCTTTCACTCCAGCTACAAAGCAACTTGGCTATGCTCAGTTAAGGCACCCGCAGCTGGAAGACTGGAGAACTTCAAAACTCCTGCTTTGATTGGAGCCCTTACAAGGAGAAGTAAGTAAATAGTGTAACTTTTTACATGTGCTATGCTCTCCCTCTGCTAACCCTCCCTTCACTGAATACACTCTCTTCTGCACTTAAATTCACAATCAGACAGAGCCGGAAACTCTCCTTTCCAGCTCAGCAACCCAAACAGGTCGGTTTCCTCTCTTTCTCTGCTTGTAGCCTTGACCCTAGACCTTTGAAGGGTGTAAGTTCTGTTAAAAAGTTAGTAATATTTGAACTTCATTTTTGGTGCCTCCCATGTTGCACCTAATCTTCCTGTAATATTTAACTATTGAAACTCTTGATGTGGGCTGAAAACACCTGCTGCAAAACTTGGTGTTTTCTGTTTCGTATAAAATTTTCAAGATTATGCTGAATTTTGAAGAAATGGAACATTTGTTGTTCAGTGTACTTACTCATGCACACACATAAAATCAATGTATGTGATATGAAATATATGTGGTTAATGCTATTCACAAAGATAATGCTAATGGAAGCATTTAACTGGCTATTGCCACATACCTGGATAAAGGGTATGAAAAGAAAAATACATGAACCAGTTACGCCCTGCACAGAAGACTTTAATTCCTTCCACTGTTAGTCTCAGGAGAAGTAAAGGGAAATAAAACCAAAACCACTATTTCTGTCCATCGCCCAAAATATAACACATCATGAGCCTGAGTGAGAGTTATTACTTCCCACCCCTCCTTTTGCAGGCAGTAGGTGCTGCTATAAGTCCCTATGTCAGATTGATGAGGTAAAGACAGCTTCTCAACCTTCATACCATCTCACTCGACTCTTACAGCTTTGAAAATTATGTCAATATTGCCTTGGCAGTATAATATTTTTGTAGTTCTCCTTGGGTCTATTCTAAGTTTGCTTAAAGATAAAAGAAATAGTAATTAATTTGTGTGAAAGAAAAGGCAGATCCTTAAATCCTTTCCTGTTGGAAAGCAAACTGAAGTGTGTGCTTAGTACTGGTGGCAGTTAAGGGGTTTCTCATATTCCTCCTTTTCCCAAGAGGAAGAAGGTGATTTGTAAAAGCCCTTATTATATAGGAGGATTCACTTACAGTGTTTGAGGACATGAATTCAGCCCCAGGCTGTGAGTTTAGCATTCTTGTAGAGATTCCCTTATTGGCACCACTTATCAGCATCATGCTGCTAGAATATGCTGTTTATAAAGAACTGGCTCGAAGCCTCCATTTGCAATACTCAACAACTAACAAAGTAGTGTTATTAGTCACACAAACCCCAGAACGATGTTACATATTCTTCAGCTGGAACTTTATCCTTCTGCTATCCATTAAGCCAGATAAAGAGGCCGTTCTCACAGCAAATTGCCCAGTGCTCTTTCCTATAGCTTGTTTTTTGGATGCCATACAGATGCCAGGGGTTGAGAAGTGGAGTCTTCCAAAACTGTTCTGAACAAGCAAGTTAGATGCTGAAGGCAACAGTACCTTTTCCATTGGCTTCAGCAAGGAGCTGAAAGCTATATGAAAAAGCTATATGAAAAAGCTGCTGCTGGAACCTCAGTTGACACAGACAACTTCTATCACCCACTGCTGGTGTGTGTCCAGCAGGCTCCAGTTTGTGAGATGGTCCTTAGACACAGTAGTGTGCTGTGCCTATTGCAGCCTTAATCTTAGCATTTTTGTTTTGTTGGCAGTGAGGCATTTCTTATAACGGTAATAATATTTTCTGGTCATTGCATTCAAAGTTATGTTCATTATGAAGCAATAGAAATTTTACCTTCTCTCACCAGGTGAGATTCTGCCCACCCTTTCAGTGAGTAGCATTTTTATGTAAAAATTAGCCATATGCTGTTCTTTGACTTAGTTGTGTAAGTGCTTTGTCTTAGTGTACCAGCTCTACGTTTCTTTAAAGAAAAGCTCTGCAGTTGTTAGTTTTGTGATGCAACTCCTATAGGAGGAGTCTTTCAAAATGCAAGAGGTCATGTCTTCTGTCTCAGTCTCTTGAGTTAAATGCTAGGCAGATCTGCACAGACCTAACTTGGTATTTGGACTGAATTTCCTACAACAGAATTGCCCGTAATCTATTTGTAACCATTTCTAGCCACAAAATGAACTTCAGAGCTTATAGGAAACAAGCAATAGAAAGAAAATACTCTAGTTCTGTGCCACCAGCTGCCCTCTTTTTCACCCTCCCACGACCATATCACTCCACCAAGCAAGCTAAACTGGTCATAGAGTAACTGCAAGAAGGACAGTGTTCACTAAGGCATGTAGCAATAGGACAAGTGGTAATGGTTTTAAATTAGAAAAGGGTAGATATAGGTTGGATATTAGGAAAAAAATCTTCAATATGAGGGTGGTAGATCACTGGAACAGGTTGCCAAGAGAGGTGGTGAAGGCCTCATCCCTGGAAATATTCAACGTCAGGCTTGATGGGGCTCTGAGCAACCTGATCCAGTAATGCTGTCCCTGCTTACTGCGGGGGGATTGGACTGGATGATCTTGAAAGGTCCTTTCCAACACAACACATTCTATGATTCTATACCTTGAGTTTCCACCAGCTGAGAACTGAACGTGGGTCAACTGCTTGTCAGGCAGCTCTACTCACCTCTGTTACATCAGTGCACGCTCTGGTGGGACAACAATCCAGAAAATCCCACCCTTTGCTATGTTACCATGCTACTTTCAGTTTGCTATTTGTATAGTGAAGTATCGGTCAATAACAATAAATAAGGTAGAAGAAATTTTGTCTGCTCTTCTTTGAATTAAAATTAGTTTTTCGAATGGACTGCAAAAGATGGGTTTAGGACAAGTGTGGAATATTACAACATACAGTGTTTGAAATGCAGGTCAGTTCAACCAGTCACAGGGCTTACAAAAGAGTAAATCTCTGCTTTCTTGGACTACAGGGTGGTTCCCTTTGACTGTTCACATGAGTAAGACAAGAAAACTTGACTCTCAAAACAAATTAATTTCTTAAATCCAAACAATTTTAAAAGATTCTTGAAAGGTTTTTTGAAAAAGTTGTTAAGAAAAGTACAATGTAAATCAGAAGAAAACAGTTATACAGCAGGTGGAATATGCTGGGTTTCATCTTTTCTACCATGCCAGCCTTATCTAAGAGAGATTAGCACTTAGTATTTCTTCCTTGCCATTACTCAGGATGGTAAACTCCTATTTTTCAGGTTCATACAAATGCCTAATCAAAACACCTTTCTGATAGAGGCCACAGAAACATATCCTGTTGATTTTGAAGTCTGTCCTTCACATTTCTCTCTACATAGTTTGAGCCATGGCAATGGCAATACTTTTGGCTCTCTTGGTTTTCAAGATGTTTCAAATTCACCATGTAATATGAGGAAAAGACCCTGAGAGAGAGTCAAAAATAGTCATGTAAGTCATAGGGAACAACTGCAAAATGGAACCAGGGGAGAGGGAGAAGAACTTCTCAGGCCAAATGAGTTTCATACATCTTGAAGTTTTGCCTTCCATTCTTTGTATTGCTGCACATCTCCCTTCCCTACCTCTCTGCTTCAGGAACTTTATTCTTTTCCCTTGTGGTAGGGGCTCTGTCTGTCCTATCACATTCCATTTTCACTCCCATACAGTAGCTTTCATTATTCCTTATCCCAGGACTCTTTGCTTCTTATATGAGTTCTACAGTCCTCACCTACAAGGAGATTTATTTTGTTCTCATTGCTGTTTCTCAATATGAGGAGTTGCGTGCCTCTATGTGTTCATCCACAGCTCCTTCAGTTGAATTTCCAGATAATTAAAAAGGTTAAAAAAAAACAAAGCTTGAATTTAAGGAAGACAAGAATAGAATTTGCTGACTGTACTGGAGTTTTTAAGGAGTGTTTGCTGCTTAAATACACAATGAGAAGCACACTGTGAATATTTCTGCTGAATCCTGTGGTATGGACTATTATGAAAGGGATGTAGCTTCTAAAGTACTTAAGTGTTTTGGAAAAAGTTATCCCCTGTCTTCTGGGATACTTCCACACAGAAAGGACCTTTTGTTTTGCTTTTTTTTTTTTTTTTAAATCAGCAAGAAGCAGAGAAGCTGAGTAAACTACTGAACCCTCCACAGTGGGGCTGTGACTCAGACCCAGGGAGAATCTAATCAGCAAACTGTCGTCTTGCCTGAGCTTTAGGAGGATGGGGAAGTTTTCAATTACTTCGTAGCTTTTCAGGGAAAGTGCCTGCCCCCTGGTTTCTGATGCCAGGTACATTACCGGGTGATGGGATACCAAGTTCTTGCTTTTAATTAAACCACATTCCTTTTTGAAGTTGGGCTCAACAATTGGGAATGCCTCTTTCTTGCCAATTAGATCTATGCATTTTAGACTCCCAGACTCCTTGCATATATAACATTTTCAAAAATGTCCAATAGATGTAGGAGCTCCAGTCGCTGCAATGTAAAAAGATAAAGGTTCCTAAACATCTTCTGGTGCTTTGGAAAATGTTAAGCGCTGTCCCTGCTGACCATAGCAAGAGGAAGAAGGAAGAAAGAGAGACTGTGAGCCATGCTTGGCCCATTTCAAGATTTCACACCTGAAAGACAGTATCATTCAAGCCAGTTGTTTAACTGGACCAGGAGACCAGAGGGAGTGCAGAGCACTGGTGTGAAGTGCTTTCTTTGGCATGTCCAACTCAGGAGACAAGTCTCATGAACTAGTTACAGGTTCTGAGTGCCTTTTTGTGGTTAACTCCAGCTTGAGAATGTATTGCTTGCAATCCTCTAACCTGAACGTGGTGAAAGCTTAGTTTGCTCAGCCAAGTTCCACATCCAAATGTGAGTGGCAAAATTTCCTGGCTAGTTTCAGATGAAATTAGGTGTTCCTGTTGTTATTTTGGTTTCCTGAAGTAGAAAGAGCAGTGGGAACCTTAGGTCCACACCAATCTTAGCTGCAGGAGGGCCCGTCCTTCTAATAGAGATGAAATCACAGCTCCTGCAGACCTGTTGGTTTCTCACTTTTAGCTACACCCAATTGCTTTCTCACAGTTATTCTCAAGGAGGGAGTTCCTTATATACAGTTTTCAACTTTCTTCAGACTGCACACAGCTAGGAAAGGTGTTGCGAGGGCATGGGAAAGAGGGGAACTAAGGCTGCTGGGATAGTGGTGGCCCAGAAGTCATGGGATCTTGTTCTCCTGAGTCATGGTTTGACACAGCCAACAAACAGAAGGATGGTGATGGGACTGAAGAGTTTCACAGCTAAAGGTCTGAAAGAAAATCAAGATGCATAAAAACTAGTTTGCCTGAGTCTGTTTACCATGAGACCTCTGGGACAGTGAGCCCCTGGTGTCAGTCTGCCGCATTCTGGAAAAGGCACCTCTTTCTCTGGGCCCCACCAACTGGCTTTCTTCTAGTGCCAGTGTCGTTTTCTTGCCTTCTGCTGAGGTGCTGTCAGCTCCTGTAGGCTGCATGTCATGGATGCTTGATAATGCAGCACATTTCACCAGCTTTTCAAATTGTTGATTCCAGATTGTCGTTGGCAGTGTTTCTCTGAAATGAGACTTTGACACTTACGGACACAGTCATCAGACAGTTGAGAGTCACTGCAAGGCAATACTGATGGATTTGAAATCTGGCCTATCTCTGACCTTCTGGAGTACTTTGTAAGGTCTTTCACTTAAACCATACTAAATATGGAATATCTTATCATCAACACACTGATACTCTACAGCTGAGCTCTTGCATTAGAGATTTGAATGATATCCCTTTCTGGTTTCAGAAAACCTGCCATGTTGAAAAGACAGGTGGTGTAAACGTAAATGACTAGGTGATTAGTACATATCTGTATTTTGTGTATTAGAAGAGAAGGCAATTTGAAACTGTCAGTTCTAGTATTATTAACTTGGTTATTTTTGATTCTGAGCTCTTGCTGGAAAGATGTGTATTGAATGGGTCATAAGAGTGGTTTTGGTTTCCTTTTTTGTTTTATGTCTGTAAAACTTCCAAATGCTGTATGCAGCCTTATATACTTTGCAATTATCCTGCAAGAGCAGTGCTTGCTCTCTTGGCCACATTTTTCAATTACTGTAATTCTCTTTCAGGAGGCTTCCCAGATAGCAATAGATGCAGCCACACAGTCTCAAAGTGCAATGGGCAGCCAGTGTCGCAGTACAAAGCCTTGCTTTCCTAATATTTGCTCACTTTGATGATATTTGAGACCAAATCATGGAGTCAGTCCTGAAGACTTGCTTCTAGGGCATGGCCAAGAAGATCTGGGCTTAAATTCATGTCCTCAGAAGGGATCTCAGCTCTCTCTGGAGAAGTTTCCTTCATAGGATAGGGGAAATGTGAGAATCTGTTCCAAGCACTCCTCCCTGTCTGTTGTGGGACCAAATATCCCCGTAACCCCATTTTTCCTTTTGTATGACATGGATCATACTATCTACCTTCTTCTGTATATTTCTCCAAGATAGAGAATTGGCTCTAGGCAGTTAGTAAGTATTATTGCCTTTACTGAGGTGAACACAGAAAGCCTCCCCTACAGCAAATGTGCCTCAGTTTTCCTTGGGCTGGGGGAGCAAGTATGTATCCCTGCGTGCACACACGCCGTGTACCCAGCCTGACTTACACAGCCTTTCCTTTCCACTGCAGAGTGGGGATCCCTGCAGACACATTAGCTAGCATCCATTTAGTATGCTGTTTTCCACACAGTGGCTGTCAAAACCTATTTCTGCTCACCTGACAGTATCATTTTTAAAATTAGTAAGACTGAAGATTCTATATTTCCAATGGTAAAAGCTTTTACTGATCTATTGCCTCTTGTCTGAGGACCTGGAAGCATGCTACAAAATTGTATGTCATTCAGTGAGCCTCTACATTCTGCATGCCCCTTCCTGAGCTCTCCCATGCTGCTGATAGCGACAGGGGGATTTGCAATTAGATCCCCAGTGCGTGGTGCCTGGGGTCCCAGCTAGAAGATCTCAACAGAGCCTAACAGTTTTGCAGAGCTGTTTACTCCTGGAGAATTGGCAGTAATTTTTCTTATCTGCTCTGGGAGGGAAAGGAAGAAAGGCCTTAGTGTAGTGGCCTCTCCTTGAGGACACCCAAAGTGCCCAATGCCCCTGACTCGCATCAATTTCAGCAGAGACTCAGCAACTTATGAGTGACAGTGCCTGCTATGACATGAGCCTTGCCAAAAATGTTGGTCTCTTCATCCTCAAGAGCATATTCATTTTCTTTAGCTGGGTAAAAAATGGTGCCATTTTGTTGACCTATTCTGATATATGCTGGCAGCAAGTATAACACTTTCTACATATAAGTCTCTTTGGGTTTGTGTCCCAAAGGCAGCCGGGGGTAAGGAGAAGTTTATTTTACTCTCTCACAGGTGTGCCTCTCTTTGCGGTTCTTCTCTGCGAATGAGCTCCATGGTAATGAAAATCTACTCAAGCAACATCCTTCTTGAGGTTTTGCTTTTAGCGTATTTTTAGTATATTTTTTCCTGAAAGGTGATTTGAGCATCTGGTACTCTGAGGACCAAAGTGGATTGTTCTACAGCTGAAATAGAGCAGTATAATAACAGAGGTCTGAAGTTCAGATTGCTTTCATGGTGTGCCCAGAAGCAAGCCTTGCAACTGTAATTATTGTCAGATAATTTTTCATTTTATTGATTTAACTGTTTCCCCACAACACTGTTTGTCAATAAGGACTTCTTTTCCTCTGGACCATTGGGTGTAAGGCTAAATAACTTACAGTCTAGTAAAACAGTAATAACTGAATGGTAATACACACAGATGTGGCTGGTGAGGTTTCAGGGTTATTTTCTCAGTGGAAGTTACACAATTCCAGAAGTCTGAATTTGTCATTTACTTTTTGTTTCAGAAGTTGCACTATTCAGCCTAAGAATATGCAGTTTCTACTAACAGGATCCAATAGAAATAACAGAGGTCTTTTTTAAAACAACATTTGGTAATAAACCCAGACCTCCGGTATTTTAAAGATATATGTAAAGTCTTGCTGCCAGCTACTCAAAAATCATTTAGAGACCAGCAACACAAGATCAGATTCTGCTGCTGTTCCTCAGCACGAGTCCTTTTTTTTCTTTGAGTCAAGACTTTCGAGGCTAATTTGCAATCAGATAAAACTCAGTGTGAGAAAGAGCAGTAGAGCTGAACAAGGAGTAACCTGGCACTAAGGAAAAACTGAAAAATACCAGAGGCACCTGAAATTTTCACTGAAGACTGGTGGTCACCAACAAATAATTATTATTAAAGAGGTAATAGTGAGTCTTGACTTCATTGGCCTTTTACTACTTTGAGTAAACAGTTACTTGCCAGATTGTTATTATCCTGGCACTTGCTGCAAAAACCCTGTAATTTTCCATGTTTCTTAAAGCTGAGTATACATTTATTGAATGAAAGCATTTATTAAACATATAGGGACAGATTCTCAAAAGGCATTAAATAACTTACCTCCCTTTGCCAAGAACTCTTGCTTGTTATGTTTTATTATGCTGAGAACTGCAGGTTGCATAGGTGGAAAATGGCGAAAAATGGAAATAGGTGAAAATGCTGCTTGACTATGAAAAGTCAAACCATTTATATCTCCTGATACCATGTGGATCTGAACTTGCTGGTTTTGGATTGTCCTCACAATAGCATCTATATTACAAGACCATAAGCAGCACAGAGATGTTAAACAGGGAATAACTATCCTAATATAAGAAGAAAAGGACATGCAACAAAACTAGGATATAGCAGGTTTGAAATAATACAAAAAAAAGGGTGCTTTACACTCTGCTGTAGAATACTTGATATTAAACTCTTGCATGAGTTCAAAAAGTAATTGGACAAAATAATGAGAGAAAAAGTCATCAAGCACTAAGATAGCATTTCAGGATCAAGAAATCTGTGATTGTCAGCTTGCAGGGACAGTATTCTGGAAAAACAATGCTATAAGCTTTTCCTATTTTAACTCTCTTTCCTAAATCTCAGTAGTGTTGGGACAGACTACAGCAGTGGATGAATCCTTGATCTAGCTCAATACATTTTTTTACATTCCTAGATAAAACACATTTTTTTGAGCCAAAGCATAAGAAAAACTCACACAAAGAGACTGCTGTATATTGAGACACACACTTAAGCTATAAACTGGATCTAAACCATAACCTAAATCTCCAAATTAGATGTCTTCAGACATAGGATTTGATGCGATCCCACCACCAGACATATTGATGGCACACAGAATTACTAAGTGTAGGGATATCCTGACTTCAGAATTCAGGCTGAAAAAAATTAGATGGAGTGTTTTTGGTATCTGATAAAACTTTATCCATTCCACAGATAATGTCTTTTGATCTTCAGGAGAATGGGGTGAAGCCTGAAGCCCTCCTCAGATTTCCTTACTCTGGCTCAGCTTCCACTGAAACAAGTAGGACTTTTGCCCACATAAAAGCATTTGGACTTTTTCCAGCAATGATAAATATCAGCAGACAGACCATCTTCCTGGCTGAATATAGGGTGCTATTAAGGGTCAAAACTAAGACATTGCAATGAAAGAGTCATAACTGTGTGACAGGCATTCAGAGGCATTAGTTAAAGTGCACTGCTGGTTGCTGGCACACCTTCCTCAGCTCAGGCAGACATCAAACAAAAAGGGCTGAAACTTGATGTTGCTTAACACTGCCTTGTGTTAAAATCATCTGCTACCCAAAATATTACAGTCTTACATTTTTTCATCTCTGATTTTTTCATCAGCTGAGGTCAGCTGGCATTGACCCTACTGATCATGTCCTCTGAAAGCTTACTGTTGTCAACAGTGATGAGAGAATAATTTGACACTGCTCAGAATTAAAATCTTGGCCCAGGACTCATTTAAGTGAATATTAACTTCAGTGGGTGCTGAATTCAGGATTGACAGTTTCCTACCTTTGTTTATTAGGCCCATTTTTGTAGTGAAAGAAATCCAAGTAGGTAAGTCAGAAAATATCTAGGGAAAG